>NC_133485.1:17048181-17083614 GCF_025370935.1 Choristoneura fumiferana
TATATTTAAACTCAAAATAAAAGAAGACAGCTGGGGGTGTCCGAGAGATTTTTAATTGAATAATTAAACCTTTAATGTTTTAAATAATATTAAGCTGTGTCTACTGCAATTAAGAACACTATGGCATAAAGACATCGACTCAACGGTTGTTCAGTCAATTTGTCTTCAGTATCGTATGAAGGGTATTAGAGATTGCTTTTAGCGTATGATATATTATATTGTTACGCCTTCAACACTATGTTTGAGTACAGAGCGATATTAAATCCATTAATTATTCAAGCTTAGATTTAAACGCAAATGTGAAAATTAAATGATAAAGCGTTATATTAGGTAGTACAACAAAAGTTGAAGTGAATGAATACATGAAGAACTGTTTTCACAAAAGAAGAATTATTAATTATTAAATGTGTTCAGGAGATGGCGGATTGGGTCTGCAATGAAAGATGCCTGGACAGTGTACAAAATAATATATTAAAAAAACCGGCCAAGAGCGTGTCGGACACGCCCGAAATAGGGTTCCGTAGCCATTACGAAAAAATCAAGTAACATTTTTCTAAGGATATCGTATTTTGTACGGAATATTCAAAGTTTAGGTATATTTTGTACCTTAGGCTGCTATTTACTCTTAAACTACTAATAATTCTCAAGAAAACTTAACCGTTATAGTTTTCCTTGTAAGTTTGATATACTTACTGCCATCCTGAATTTTTTCAAGTTTTTCCACCCACCGGTTTAGATTTTAGAGGGGGGACGCTCGATTTTAATGAAAGTTTGCACTTTAAAGTTGAATATTTTGTCGTCTTAGCAACCCTAGAATGGTTTTAAAAGACCTATCCAACGATACCCTACAATATAGAATTGGATGAGAAAAAAAAACTTACCCCCACTTTACGTCTATGGGAGGTACAGTCACCAGCATTAATATCTGCCACAGCGAAGCGTGCAAAAATATCTGACACGTCATTCCGGCCCTAGACTAAATAGAGTCGTATCAGATATTTATATGCACGCTTGTTGTATCAAATATTGGTGCTGGTGACTGTACACTAAAAAAACATTTTTTTTAACTATTTATTATACCATTTTATCGGCATAGTTCACATATACATCCGTGCAAAATAACAGCTTTCTAGCATTGATTGATTGATTGATTGAGTTCCTGAGCAAAGCCGCAGACGGACGGACAGACATGGCGAAACTATAAGGGTTCCGTTTTTGTCATTTTGGCTCCGGAACCCTAAAAATTTAGTCACGTCAGTGAGACCATCGAATGCTAACTGGAACTGGCTCCGGTGAAGGCGCTGGTGACGGTCTTTCCTCGTCCCCGCCGCACCTCTCAGCCGCCGCAGACCTGTGGTACATCACGCGCTGTGTGCGTGAACAAAATGAATGACTGAATGTCAAAATAGTGCTGTCATTACATGACATGTTCTTGTGTGCGTGACCTATGCAAACCTACAAGCCACAGGTATTTGCTTTTTAACGGAACGTGTAAAATCAATAAAACCTAAAGAAACAGTTTTTGGTTCACTATCGTTTGCCGGAATTTAATATGCCAGACGTATCGTTTTCTTTAATTTTCTTTTGTCATAGAGTACCTACTTTATTCGTGAAATTAATCTTCAGAATAACCTTTTCGCCGCCACGTCAAATATAAAAGACATCACCCATACGCCAGGCTTCTATATTGCAATGTCTTGAAATTGAACCTTAACACAATTTAACGAAGGTTGCTTTTGAAGTTATGGACGTATATGAAGTCGTTGGCGTGGAAAAGGTTTTAACGAGCAATTCTTGTAGATATATATGTATATATTTTATTTTTAGATTAAAAAACTTTATATTTTGCATGCTATTATAGTTAGCTAAGTGTGTGAACATTTTTATTGCTTTAAATTTAAGACCATTATAACCGACACTTATTGCCAAATAAATGAAGTATGAATTATAAAATATTATATTAGGGTTATTACGGATCTTCGCCTCCGCCTCCGTTACTCGGAAGTTCCGCAAGAATCATGGTCCAGTGCTCTCCTCATCCAGCACCTTCCCGCCACTTTAACCAGGTGATCGATCCGCCTCGATTCCTGTCTACATTTCTCCCCTCGGTTCTGGGTCTCCACTCCATCGCGGCCTTCCCTCATCCTCAATCACTCATGCGGCATATGTGTCCAGCCCACTTCCACTTCCTCAGTACCTAAGAGTAGTAACTGTTGCCAAATTTCATGTCAATGGCCAATGTTTTTCACTCTGTCTAGTTAGATACTAAAGTCAGAATTTAATTCCCGACGGCAATGTCTGCGTGCTTTTCTGTTTTTCTGCCTGTGGTATCGTAGCTCTCAAACGGATGCACCAATTTCGATGTGGCTTTTTTTACGTGAAAGAATACTCGCGGTAGTTTTTAGGTATATTTTATTAGAATCGGTTCAGCCATTTTTCAGATATTGATCTTTGAGATGAAAATGTTAATATGTATTAAATATTTATTGATAAAAAAAAAACACAGAAACTTACCATTTTCCAGTGGTAGTGGACCTAATGCACCAAGTTTTTCATAATTCGAGTTAGAAATAGCTTTTTGTAGTACGAAGAAAACTTTCGCCGCATGCAATTTATGTGTATATGACCCGTGATGGCCTAAACTCTGCCTTAATTTGAGGTAATTTCGTTGTTATGAAAACAAAACAACGGTGAAGTGGCACATAATAGAACAGACTGGTGATTATATTTTGAAAAGCAAATAATCTGATTAGTATTTGACGAACTACCAGATTAGTAAAAGCATACATATAAAATCTACTTTGGCTCTTCAAGACTAGAGTGAATAGGCTGTTACTGAACCGGTGAGATACACCTTTAGCCTCATCTGCAGCTTTCGTCAGGCATGATAGGGCACTTATATGTTAAAAAATACAAAAAAATGATTATATCTATCAAAAAAAAAATTTTTGTTTCGACTGGATGTCAAACGAACGAGCAAGTGGGTCTCCTGATGGTAAGAGATCATCACCGCCCATTAACATCTGCAACACCAGGGGTACTGCAGATGCGTTGCCAACCTAGAGGCCTAAGATGGGATACCTCAAGTGCCAGTAATTTCACCAGCTGTCTTACTCTCCACGCCGAAACACAGCAGTGCAAGCACTGCTGCTTCACAGCAGGATCAGCGAGCAAGATGGTGGTAGCAATCCGGGCGGACCTTGCATAAGGTCCACCATATGAATTGAGACACTAGATTTATGAAACTATTGGTTCTAGTTTAGAAGACACCTTAGAAGAACAGATAATTGATGAAAAGAAAGGTTCTCTAGGTTGAAATTGCACCGTTGACAAGCCCTCACTAGGTGGACTGCCCGAAAGTTGCGGGCAAGGTGGAAGCAGGTGACAAATTGTCGTTCATTACGGAGTTCTAATGTGGAAGCCTTTCTTTTACAGTGAACAACATTCGGCTGATGATAATCGTGATGATGATGACCTGAACTTTTAAATTTACTGTTATTTTATAGAAATTACACCAAAGTATTTGTTGTTGACACTAAGGGGCTGTTTCATCACCCATTGATTAATTTTATTTGACGGATAAATGTGATGCCGTCTCCGTCTATTCGAACAAAACAAACAGAGACGGCATCACATTTATCCGTCAAATAAATGTAATCAACGGATGTTGAAAGGGGAGGGTGGAAAAGTTTAAAAAAAAAGTCAATATTTAAATGTAAATGAAAATAAATTTAAATGATCTAAATCACTGTAGCTAGAGCCTCTTTATCTTGTGAGTGACGAAGGAGCTCCAACTAGAGATTTTGATTTACTTGATGGCTTTTCTCAACGGAGTTTGTTTCCTGCCTATGAATAAAGAAATGTTGCCTTTGCCTTTTATTTTTATTAAAATATGAAACCGCGAGTTTAAACTAATAATTCATAATCCCTTCCGCCTTAAAACCAAGTAAGTTTATACACAGGTTCAAACTTTTCGTCATGATGAATGATTGTCCTTTCTTCAGCACTTGTTAAGCTGTACCATCCTATAACAAGACTTACCATATTATTCGGAGCATCGGACGATATTTCACAACCGCCTTTACCAGCCAAATTTAATTTTGTTGCTGCATTTTGTATAATGTCTTCATGGATTTGCGTGCTCTGAATAAAGAGATAATGTTGGTTTTGGTCGGTTTTTAGGAGTTATTTTTATGAGGATGTTTAAAGGTCCATATTAATAGTTACTTGTAGTGAACCGTTCATCATTGTACCTTTTTGTTTTATTCGACTGGGTGGCAAACGAGCAAGTGGGTCTCCTGATGGGAAGAGGTCACCACCGCCCATGATACTTGCAACACCAGGGGGATTGCAGATGCGTTGCCAACCTAGAGGCCTAAGATGAACCTCAAGTGCCAGTAATTTCACCGGCTGTCGTACTCTCCACGCCGAAACACAACAGTGCAAGCACTGCTGCTTCACGGCAGAATTAGCAAGCAAGATGGTGGTAGCAATCCGGGTGGACCTTGCACAGGGTCCTACCACCTGCAAAACTTTTACATACATAAATTTGGGATTTGGTTGAAGTATACTCAATATTTTATTGTCAATCACCAAAGATGTTACAAGAAGACATGCGATCATGGACCCTGTCACAGCATTATTTATACAGGAGATGCTGATGCTAATGTTCATGTCGAAAGTTTAAGGTAGATAACAACAGAAAAGCTTAGGATTGATTTTGGAGTCTTTGTGTATTTTTTGTCAACTCCAAATTTTGTTACTTTTACGGTCATCCCGTAAAATCCATATCGAAAGTACAAACTGAAACAGATGCACGGAAAAACCAGAAAAAGCGACCAGCAAATCGAAATTTGTGTCTGTACTCCTGTCCAGTGGTGATGTAGAGGAGCACGCAGCACGTAATGCTGAGGACCTGGGTTCGATTCCCAGCGCTGGTCTCTTTTTCTGGTTTTTCTGTGCATCAATGTTTCAGTTTGTATTTTCGATAGGAAAGCTTAGGGTGAAGCAAGACGAGCGTATTTTTTTGAGTCGTGAGCGAGATTTCAAAATGAGTCAACTGATTTTCGGTTGCCGTGTGGCACAAAGTGGACTTTTGTATAAAACTAAATGCAGCAGAAATTACTCGACCGAAATTACGCGGCTCACGACTCAAAAAATTACTTCGCCCTAAAACAAAAGTTGAAGTGGCAATGAGCGGGCCACATCGCTGGAAGAACAGATAACCGTTGGGGGAGAAAAGTCCTCGAGTGGCGTTTATTGAACTTAAATAATTTCTTTGCTCACCCGTGGCCGTGTGATAGCTAAGTTTATGCAAAATATGGGTGTTAATGCAGTTCCTCCACCTCCACACACAAATCACACAAATCCATCTATCACCACCACCACACTACACCGACGCGTTTCGAAATCAACCAGAGCTCACCTTCAGAGCAACACAACCGTACACCATGCTACCAGATGTTGGACTGGTAGATGTAGTGTGGTAGTGGTGAATGGGTTTGTGTGATTTGTGCGTGTTCTTACAGTGTGGAGGTGGAGGAACTGCATGAACACGCATCTTGCATAAACGTTGATATCATAAGATATCGTAGATATAGTAAGCCCGGCAACGCACTTGTGACTCTTCTGGTGTTGCAGGTGTCCATGGGCGACGGTAATCGTTTACCATAAGGCGATCCGTTTGCTCGTTTGCCCCCTATACAATAAAAAATCATAAGGTCGCAGGTGAGCAAAGTTCATTTTAGTTCATTGACAATTATGGACCTCAAGCAAGTAACGCCTGATTCAATAAATTATTTAGACCCTAACACCAGACCGGACTAAACAGATTTTTTTACCCAAAAAAAACTACCCAATGAGGGCTATCGTTTTTTGTCTCACTAGATGGCGCACTGTTGCGTGAGGTTTTTAAGTATGGCTTTCAAAGTCTGTTATTACGGGCGTGAAAACAAAGTTTAGATTAAAATCATATTTAATACACCTTCAAAACGTACCATAAAAATATCAAGCATGCCACAGTGTTGCATAGTCCCCGTTTTGTTCGGAAAAAAGGGAGGACAAAGGTTTCCGAAAGACAAAACTGTCTCAAAACACAGACATTCATTGCCCCGGAACGCACATTTGCCATAATTAATTTCAGATATTGCAAGATATTCACAAAATTATTCTAATTATAAATAAACCCGCGTAGCTCTAAACTATGAGATTTGACATTTCGGAGACCTCACGCTACGCTAGCGCCTCTAGTGGCGAATTCATACGCGATAGCCCTCATCACCTGATCAATTTCGATCTTAGTTCCGTTTCTCCACATATTAAACCTTTTCCTTCAAATCTTAGCTAATAAGCCTTTAAGCTCCAAACAAAGAAAACCTCGCAAGAGGCAGTGCTCCCTCCGCAGGTGTGGAAGTAAGAAGATCACGCCTGCCCCTATTGACCGTTCGGATTTGACGTGGTACTCCGAGTCTTCGGGTGAGGCATGTTATCTCGATTTTTTCTCGACATTTCTTTTGCTTACGTAAAAAACGTGATGTAAGCTAATTTGAAATTTTGTATTTAGAATAGGCCGCATAAGCATGCCTTTAAACATGCATGTATTTAGTTTAATGATTGCCAAAGAGACCGAGACCTGCTTTTCATTTTTTTACCTAGTTTTTGTCTGCGGCTTTGCCCGTGTGGAAGAGTTAGCAAACTACCAGTTTCTGCTCGCAGATATTTCGAAAAATCCCGTCTTAGTTCAAATTTTTACAAGCTTTTATTTAGTTTCACTTGTCCCGTTATCTGTCTGTCTGTAATCAAATCTTGCAAGTTGAATTTGATCAACTTCCAGTAGTCAGATTGACTTGAAATTTGAAATACTTATGTAAATCGCGTAACAATACAATAATCTAGTAGTGACATCCTGATAGTCCAGCCAGGATCGTCTCTGCAGGACGGAAGTCTTCAACGGTTAATAGCATCGACTTGAAATTTAGTATGCAAATGTAGCTTCGGTGACAATGCAAGTACAGTAAAAAAAAAGCTTGTAGATAGGTATTAAAATAATGTAATAATGTAATGTATTCCTTATTTCTGTCCATTGTAAAGGTTGCCTGGAAGAGATCGCTCTGAAGCGATAAGGCCGCCTATTGCTTACCTTAGAAAATCTCTATGTATATACTTGTTTTCTCTGTACTGTTTACTGTATTGGTGTGCAATAAAGAGTTATTGTATTGTATTGTAAAAATGTAATTTTTATGGTTAGGTTATCATAAACATTTTTTTCTTTCTTTTGTCGGAGTAAGCCCACGAGTAAAAACTAAAGCAAGTAGATACCTACTTAAGTTAAGTCGTACCACCAGCAAAGACTGCAAGTAAATTAACTAGGTACCATAAAAATTAGGTACCATAAGAATTCGCATTATTGCTTACAATTAATGTACAAAATTCATTCTCAGTTTCTATAAATCGATGCACTGAGAAATCGCAAATCACACTCAATACTGCTTTATGTTCATTTTACCTTACTACGTAACTCGCACAATTCTCACCCGTTTTTCACCCTCGAGACCCAAACCAATAGTAACCAGCCCATTCTGAGCTGAAACACTAACATGGGCAGATGTGTCGCGCACGTTTATTTTGCACATTACCGTTTTTGGCACCATCTGTCGTTTTCTCGCTTACGCAGAGTAAGCAGCGCGTGTGGTGTCGGTATTGACTTAACGGCAAAGTTGGTAAGGGTACTGAGGCATAATTAAATTATTACGAGTTGGCATTTAATCTCTTTTACCTACTTACTTCAAAGACCGCCGTAAGAGCGTTTTCACAGTATCCGATCCGATATCGGTATCGGACGACGATGGACGACACCCGACAGCCGACACCATGTCCTGTTTTCACATATTTCCAACAAAATTGTTCCGATACGGCCGGCTCAAAATGACCGCCACACATACAAGTATTATTATCCGACAGCCCACGGGCGTCCGATGGTGCCGCCAACATATCGGTGTCGGCTCCGATATCCGATATCGGGCCGAACAATGTGAAAGACAGGTACATAATTTGGTACATATTTCAAACATTTTACTTACCCCGATATCATTATCGTCGTCCGATACCGATATCGGATCGGATAATGTGAAAACGCTCTAAGGCCCTGGTAGCCTAGCTTAACCTATGGCCTCTGAAGTAGAGGGTCGTGTGTTCCGGGCTTGCATCTCTGAGTTTTTCAAAACTCATTCGTGAAATTAATAATAATAATTTAATAAAGTTTTTAACCGACTTTAAAAAAGGAGGAGGTTTTATGTTCCGATGTTTGTATTTTTTGAAAATATCGCACACTGAAAAGGTATGCAAAATCGTTATAGCATTCCCCACCGTCATGAAAGCGAAACTAAATAATTTCATTATAATGTCAGCAATCTGTCAGACGCACGCGCCGCTAATGAGGCTGTCAAAACAATGTTCCGTTGTGGCAATTTGTCTTTGCCTACTTTGATGTCTCTTTAAAAAAAAAAAACTTGGAATGAAATGTTATTTTCACTTCTCATGCTCGTTAATATCGTGTTTATGCTGGATCTAGGCGACATAAAATGGCTTTTGATGCTTTAGTGCATAAAGTAAAATCTTCGTCTAAGACCAAGGTAATCAGATGTCAACAGCCACAAACAAAAAAGTTTCTACATATTTTTTTTTTAAATATTCAAAATTAATCCAATCAATCAAAATAAATAAATCTCTAATCTAATCTAATCATGAAAATTAAAAGTTACATAGATAGTGAACAATTGTTTCCACTATTGCTATTTCATTTCCTCGCAATCTAAGTGAAATGCAGAGTGTAAAACTCGAGCATTAAACCCATTTTCCCCTCGAAGCGTCTATCTACCCTCGCCGTACCGGCTCGGGTGGCTATATGAATGCCTTGGGTAAAATGACTCGTTTTATGCTCTTGTTG
Organism: Choristoneura fumiferana; assembly: GCF_025370935.1. NCBI lineage: Eukaryota > Metazoa > Arthropoda > Insecta > Lepidoptera > Tortricidae > Choristoneura > Choristoneura fumiferana. The sequence continues at coordinate 17,057,126 of NC_133485.1, forward strand.
TACAATCAACTACTATTTGCTACCCACTCGAAGCACTTATGTGGAGAGTGTCTTGAGAAACTGAAGTGGTAGAGGATAATATAAATGTTATCCTTTAGATCCCTGCAAAATTTTCGATGTTTTTCTAGCTTTAAGAGATATTAGAATTGTAAAGGTAATATAATTAGTGTTTTGAAAAAAAAAACACTTCCTAATTTCTTGCAGCGTATTATTCTTATTGGTAATGATAATTCAATAAAAAAACCCAGTTCTACTTACAACCAAGGCTCTTCCCACACTATATTTTTATAGATGTCGGCGGCCGATCATAAAATCCGCCAGATCACGAAATTTCAAGGCATATCGTAAAATGGCGCCATTTCACGAAATGCTTAAAAGTTGGCTAGGCATATCACGGTGTGCCTGAGAAACAATACGGCAGATCGATTAGAGCAACGCATTCGTCGATATTCCTAGCTCTATACCGGGCACATCGTGATATGCCGAAAAAAGAAAAATTTAGGTACGACGAGCGAAGCGAGGAGTAGTTATTATGAATTGTGACCACAACGCAGGAGCCAAGCGAGCAAAGCGAGCCGGCGAAGTGCCAGAACCGATATGACGGCGTTTCATGATATGCCTAGGAATTTCATGATCTGCCTAAACTGGCCAAATCATGAAATAGTAGTCTTTCATAATATGCCTAGGAATTTCATGATCTGCCTAAACGTCACTAGAGACAAATCGTTAAACGGTGAGTTTTGAACGATATGGCGGATGTCCCCTTAGCCAATTCATGAAATGGCGCCATTAATCGATATGCCTAGGAATTTCGTGATCTGGCCGATTTTACGAATGGCCGCCCACGTACCTACTACCTACCTACGATACTGCCTTTAGCTTATATTTTGATATAACTACACAATAATATCTATATAGCCCTTGGTGCCTGTGTCCAATACGCACTTGATCTTTTGGTGATTTTTACTACGTAATTTTCAAAACCTTTCAAGGCACAGCTATTTTAAAGGACCTCCCACTGCATAAAATGTTTCGCTAGCAGCCATGAATCAGAATAATCAATTCAACCCAGACGTTTACGAGAACAGTGGCAATAGATAGACGAACGAACCGTTGAAGCTCTGATGTTATAATAGCGGTTATTGATGTCACGCTTTTATAAGAACTTTGATGCTGAAGAAGCTGATGTGTCATTTTATCTCATCTCTGGGCTATATTCCCGCTACTGAGCACAGGTATCCTATCAGAATGAGAAACGTCGGGCTGTAGTTTCCGTAGCACAAGTGTCGTTTTATACAATTCGTAGCCCTTTTCTGAACGAAACTATCGAGAGACTTTTTAACTTTTTTATTTATTTATTAATATAAGCACATACATTACAATTTATTATCAGTACGCCAAACTGTAAAACAGAAAAACTTAAATTAAAAATAATAAAAATAAATGATGACATAACAGATAACTGACGTCTGAAATTGGGTTTTGCTGTGCGTTGCTCTCAGATGAAGGGTTACGGATTAGCATGAAACATGTCGAGCTAAACTCGAGTTCAGACGTGAGTTATCCATTATGTTATGTTATTGTTCTTACCTCATCTCATCTCGGCTTATATACGTCCCAATACAGGACACAGACTTCTTCTTAGAATTAGAGGGCTTGGGCCGTAGTTCCCACGCGGGCGCAATGCGGATTACGAACTTCACACACACTACATAATCTATTCACTGCTCAACGTTTTCAATGCCTTTTTTGCCCTTTTAAAACGAGCTGCCTCGCGTTTACTCTGGCTTTAAATAAATATGACTGTAGTTCTAAATTGAATTGAAAACTTGTAGATAAATGACAAAACATAATAATATGTTCAGATATTTACACGTACATTCTGTATTTGAACGGCTCCATGCTGTAGAACGTTTTCTGTATGGTGCAAAAGATACTTCCTAAATATATTAAAGGGTAGGGGTTCAGTCAATATAAATCTGTAATATGTAAATGTACCTGTGTTTTCTGTACTGCTTACTATGTGTTGGTGTGCAATAAAGAGTTATTGTATTGTATTGTATAAATATTACTTAATTATATAGATACAGTCATGATGATGATTATACAGAATATTTCATTCAGAATGTTTCCCATTTCCCCTAAACACGTTGAAACTTGATTACGACTTTACCGTTTACTTAAGTTTTTTAATATTTCGTTAAACAGATACAGATAAAGGAGAAAAGAAATGCGTTAAAATAATATAAAAAAAAATTAACGACTATGTCGTCAAGTGGCAAGCAAAAGTCACTAATAACCACTTAAAGCCAAGAGGGATAATTAAACTTATGCATAGCATCGTAAGGTTAATATTCCACTAATCTTTTTTTAGGGTTCCGTTGCCAAATGGCGAAAAACGGAACCCTTATGGCATTTTAGCCAGTTTTTCATAACTTAGACCAAGTTTCAATACCTCCTGGCATAACGGGGGCCTTTATGGTTGAGCTTTTAAGGCTAAACGCTGTTATAAACGAGACACACGGGCCGACAGCTCGTGTAGCATAATATATAATTGATGACAGGATGACAGGCTAGGATTTTGTGACACCTTGAAAATATTAAATATACAAGCATTTTCCCATGGTTTTTGCTCACATAAAGCGTTAGATCTGGTTATTTTTATTGAAATTCTCGGATTTCACTGAATTCCTGTTGGAATTTCAACGTGGTTTTCATTTAAGTTGCATCGCGAACACACAGGGTCATTACTTTGATCCCGTGGGAATTTCGAGTAGTCTCTATGTATAGTTTATTACAGGCGTTTAGCTATTTACCACGTTTTATCAAAATCTGCTTAGCCGTTTTGACTAGAAGGAGTAACGCATGCACTCACATACTCACAAGCTTTCACATTTATAAAAAGGTTGCCTGGAAGAGATCGTTCTTAAGCGATAAGGCCGCCTATTGCTAACCTTGTAATTTTCTATGTACCATCAGCCAAATAAGTGGTCTATCAATTTTTAAACAAGTTCCTATCAAATGAATATGTCGCTAAAGTCAAACTTTCAAGTTGACAGACACGTCTATTGGCATTATTGTTTTAGGACGTGCAAACAATTATCAACCTTAGGGTGGTAGACCACATATTTGGCTGATGGTACCTATTTTCTGTATAAAGAAAGAAAGAAAGAAAAAGTTTAATCGACAAACTTGTAGGTAGAATACATCAGGTACTTATAATTAATGTTTAATTAAGGTCTACTTAAAGCTAGCCGAAAGGGCTGGCAGCTCAGCAATGCTGAGGTACGGAACCACAGCGCTGATTTTCAGCTGCAGCCAAATAGAGGAAAGAAAAAAAAACAAATATGTTATAAGTACATATATGTTATACATTATGTGCCGTCTGACGGAGATTCTGCAAAGGGATGTTAGCCTTTGACATGTTATGTATCTCATTATTTGACAGTGGAATTATTTCTACTTCTTTATATAGGTATTTCACTTATTTCTAAATGTTTACATGATACATGATGATACTATACAATTACAATATCGCCAATTAACTGACGCTTTAGCATGATCCTTTAGTTTTAGCTTAAAACTAGCAAAAGAGAGCGCAGTAGAGCGCAGTGGGGGCGGGAGATTGTTCCAGATTTTGGTATCGTTTACTATTTTCTGGTGTACAATAAAGAGTCATTGCAGTGTATTGTAGGTATTGTATAGGTAATAATAATAATAGTGGTTACGCCACGAGTTAAGCTACTTTACCTAGAGCTCGGTTATTTTATTTCTTATATACTTAGTAATAAACAGGATTAAAAGTTAGGTTGTCGGTACTTTACTGAAACAAATAAGTCAGTGCCTACTCCTTCGTCGGGAACGAGGCAAAATTGTATTGTATGTATGAAAATATCAAAAACGGCCAGGGTATTTAATATTACAAATATAAAAAAGAAAAAGCCTTTTCAATGCTTTGTCGCCTTGCTTACAGCAGAAAAAATGTATATTCAATGTGCATACGGATTTTTAACAAGCTGCCATCGCAATTCAAAGAAATGAATGCTTCTAAATTTAAGAAAAGGATCACGGACTGGTTATTACAAAATTGTTTTTATACGCTGAACGAATATTTTATGTATAATGAAGAAGGTTAATTATTGTTGCACTTATAACTTGACTTCTCATTTTTTTTTTTTCTCTTTGTTTTAATATTTTAATTATTGCACGAATTTTATTGTTGTTAAATTAATTGCTATTACTGATTGACATTTAATTATATTTTCGGGTTTTAAGTTTAATATATAATTTGACATGTAATTTTGTTAGGATAATCCATATGCTTATAATAATAATAATAATAATAATAGTACAGTTTCAGCAATTAGATATAAGCATGCTGTCTAAATGTTTACATGCTTAGGCTAAAGCAGAATGTATTGGACATCATTTTTTAATTTACCACCTTTCATTGTAAAAGACTACATTCTGGTAAACAAATAAATGATTTATGATTTATGATTTAATGTCAATTGTTAAATTAACATTGAAATTATGATTGTTTTTTTTGGAGTCTTTTTGTATTTTTTATTTCAACTCCAAATTTGTTACTTTTACGGGTATCCCGTGAAACCATATCGAAAATACAAACTGAGACATGGATGCATAGAAAAACCAGAAAAAGAACTTCTTCTTTTTTTCTTTTTCTGGTTTTTCTGTGCATCCATGTCTCAGTTTGTATTTTCGATAACATTGAAATGGCTTTCTTTCCTCATTCCTACAAAAGCGCCATGGTCTTGCCGGCTGTGTTATTCCCCCAAGTATGGCCCTACTCTGTAAGTACGCAGTTATCTGAGGTTCTCACATATTTATACCGAGTAATATGATTTATATGCGAGACTTTTACAAGTTGCATAAGTTAAGCATTTCATCTCCCAGCCTCTTAGTGAATTCTCAAGTCGCAAGAGTTTAGAATAATTTACAAAATGACAAATTTTTGCTAAGTTTGGGGTGTTTGTTTTAACATTAAAGCTCCATCACCATCCTGGACGTGCTGGCCGACTATTTTTTACAGCTATATTGTACAGCTCCTATAGCATTTTGTACAGTTTCGTAGCCCCACTTCTAAGGTAAGCAAATTAATTATTGATTAATGTGATGGCCCAACCATTCGAGAAACTTCTGACTTCAACGAGTCAGAAGTTTCTCGAATGGTGTCCGCGGACCTGGAGACTAGCTGTCGGTAGGCCTCCAACAAGGTTGAGCGACGACCTGGTTAAGATCGCGGAATCGCGTTGGATGCGGAAAGCACAAGACCGGTCTGAGTGGAGAGCCTTGGGGAGGCCTATGTCCAGCAGTGGATGTCTTTCGGCTGACTGTGATAATGAGTACCTACTGTAATATTTATAAGTGAAAGCCATGCCATTAGTCCGGGTCCAATCACTAGATGACCACGGCTTACAAGTTTTTTGAGGTACGGTACCCTAAAAATATAAACATGAATTGACGTCGACCTACCTAGTTAGCATTGTTGGCACGCTATGGAACAATCTGTCATATTATTATGTAGACCAAACCTAATGGGTGCAATGTTACAATTTAAATATTCGTTATTGTTTGTGTATCAAGGTTAATTAGCTGTTGTTGGATTTAAATGTATATTTTAAAGCTATATGTAGGTATAATTTTGATATTGAGTGACTTTATTCTCGTACATTCCCAATTTACTATTTTTTTTACTTGCACACTGGAGTTGCTTTTCTTTTTTTAGTTTTTTTAGCAGTCAGGTTTTTGACTTTGAAAATTGTGTTTTCAAAGTCAAAGTCAAATTCAAAATATCTTTATTCAATTTGGGCTATAACAAGCACTTATCAATGTCAAAAAAATCTACCACCGGTTCGGAAAAACCTCTGTTGAGAAGAATCCGGCAAGAAACTCAACGAGGTATATTTTATTTCATACTTTTTCGACATTTCTGTGAAAATGGTATTTTCAAAGAATTACAACAATGTAGTTGTCACCAGCACCAAATATCTGACACAACAAGCGTGCATATATATCTGATACGACTCTATTTGTAGGGCCGGAAGGACGTGTCAGATATTTTTTTCACGCTCCGCTGTGGCAGATATTAATGCTGGTGACTGTATCTAGTTGCAATGCAGTTAAAGTGGCAATGGGCGGGTTAGATCGCTCTAAGAACAAATAACCGTTGGGGGAGAAAAGTCCTCGAGTGGCGACCACGAACCGGAAGACGAAGCGTTGGCACTCCCACCAGGTGGACTGACGACATCGTGAGAGTTGTGGGAAACCGGTGGATGCAAGTGGCGAGTTGTCGTTCATTATGACGTTCTAAGGGGGAGGCCTTTGTTCAGCAGTGGACGTCTTCCCGCTGATAATGTTGATGTTATATCTAGAATGGGCTTATTATAAGCTTTCATTTGGAACCCATCTTGTTTACAATACAATAAGTTTTTTTTTTAATCTCCCGCCATATTTTTGTTTTACGGAGGCCATATTGCAACTTATATCCACGTTGGCCCCGCGTACTTTATAAAGGCCCAATTAACACTGAGAATAACGACCGCATGTACTTCATAAAGTACAAGTTGTTAATTGTAAAAATAATCTTAAAAGTTTTGAAATAATACCCAAAATAAAAAAGCTGGTGAACCACGTCTAGGGCGTAAGTAAAAAAGTTAAAAAATTCAGGTCCCAGGAGGCTATAATATCACCGACAGTTATGACAAATCCATTGATATCTCATATGATAAAGCCCGTTCAGTCGTTTAGGATACACAGAGGACCAAAAAAAAAAACATATAAATATATGTCGGCGGCCGATCGTAAAATCCGCCAGATCACGAAATTCCTGGGCATATCGTGAAATGGCGCCATTTTATGAATTGGCTAAAAGGACATTCGCCATATGGTTCAAACTCACCGTTTAACGATTTGCCTAGTGACGTTTAGGCAGATCATGAAAATCTTAGGCATATCATGAAACGCCGCCATATCATGACTTGGCCAGTTTAAGCAGATCATGTATGTCATCGGTTCTGGCACTTCGCCGGACGCTGCCGCGGCACGTTCGCTTCACTCGCTCGGCTCGTGCGTTGTGGTCACAATTCATACTAGCCACTCCTCGCTTCGCTCGTTGTACCTACATTTTTCTTTTTTTGGCATATAACGATGCATGTGCCCGGTATAGAGATAGGAATATCGACAAATGCGTTGCTCTAATCGCTCTGCCGTATTGTTTCTCAGGCACATCGTGATATGCCTGGCCAACTTTTAGGCATATCATGAAATGGCGCTATTTGACGATATGACTAGGAATATTGTGATGTGGCGCATTTTACGATCGGCCGCCGACACTTAATAAGGTATACAACGCTCGAATAACATAAATCTGTTCGGGCAGTCGGGTAAAAAATCGTTCGCTATACAACATAAACACAAACAATTAGCGACCGTAGTTTTTACAAATGCTCAGCAGAAACTTGTCCCCGGAAGCCTTCAATATGGCATCGTCGGACGTCGCGATGAAATTAAATTCCTCAATTTCCATTCTACCATTGTAATGCAAATTTTGTTTATGAATATTGCATTATTATTAAAAGCGGTTTTTTCGATGTTTTGCGTGCTGCATATTTTATAACAGTGATTTATGTTCTGTGTTTAAAATAAGTTTTTTTGTAAAAAAAAACTTTTTGAATACAAGCTTTTTTTGCTGCCTGTACTTTTTGTTGATTGTTGTTTATTTTCACCTAAACTACATTTGCATGCCAAACTTCAAGTCGATGCCATTAACCGTTGAAGATTTCCGTCCGGTGGAGACGATCCTGGTCGGACTACCAGGATGTTGTACTGTCACGCAATTTACATAAGTAAGTATGCCAAATTTCAAGTCAATCCAACTAATGGAAGTTGGTCGAATTTAACTTGCAAGATTTGATTACAGTAAGACAGACGGACAGACAGGCAGACGACGGGACAGGTGAAACTAAATAAAATTTTGTAATAAGATCGTTGTATAGTCGAGTTCATAAACTTGTGAGCAAACGTTTGACCAAAAATATCTAAACACGACTCTATTGTTAAAGACGTAGAAGCACAGAAAAACCACAAAAAGAGACCAGCGCTGGGAATCGAACCCAGGTCCTCAGCAATCCGTGATGCGTGTTATAATCCCTACACCACCGCTGGACAGGAATCTAGACACGAATTTTTCCTATGCATACTCTCAGGTTGCTTTTTATCTAGTACGCTACTTAAGCAGCAGCACTAGCGACATCTATGTTCCGCTCTCATCGAGAGACGTCACATTCTTTCGGAACTAACCGCTCACCGAGACAAGAGATGTCGCTACTAAGCAATCAAATTATGATTATTTTTTTGGAGTAAAAGTAACAAATTTGGAGTTGAAATAAAAATACAAAAAGACTCCAAAAAACCAATCATGATATAGATAGATAGAAGCTGTTCACATATTTTTGATAAAATTTTGCTCACAAGCTTACGAAATCGACTGTATGAATTACCTATTCACATCGAGGGAAGGGTGGTAGGGGGGCATTTTAGGATGTAGTAAGAATAATAATGCGTGGATGCGAGGGGCTGAAGGCAGAGTTTTGTGGCGCGCCATGGAAGAGACTTATGTCCATCTGAGCAGTGGATTGCTGTAGGCTGATGACGAAGAATAATAAATTTTCATCAGATTTTGTGACTGTTACCTTTTCCCCTTTTAAACAAAAACAATTGCTGAAATTACGTATTCAAACAATCCAAATCATCCCACATCCACCCACTGCTGAGTATTGTACTAACTATGTAAAACTCCATGGTGCTCATTCATTTAGAACTGGCAACCTATTTATATTTTTGAATAATAAAACAGCGATCGGGCGCAATGGAGTTAGACAGACTTGTATGCGAGCCGCCAACGAAGTCAGTTGATTTACAATATACTTGAAAAGGTTCAGTAAAAAGTGCTTTTACTTAAATCAGTGCTTTATTGGCATTGTGGACCGTCTGTCTATAGACCTTATTAATAAATGCTATTACGAGTATTCTGTTTTTGATAACTTAAATGGCATTTTTGTATATTTTTCATAATCTGACCTGACTGTTGCAGTCGTAATAAACAATATCTAAATCACTATTTGGTGACTTTTGCAGTTGTCTCTGAGTTAACATCGCAAGTGCCAAAAAATTACTACTTAACATCATTACCTAAAGTACTGTCGTTCATATTGCACTAAAATCATAGAGCTTTTAAAGCACTGTCGTTAGAATATCGCATTAAAACCATAGAGCTTTTAAAGCACATTTTACCGGAAGCCCCCGAAGTAGATCGTATTTCCCGGATGATGACAAAGCTCTGAGTTTACTAAAACACGGGTACAGAATTCGAGATCGTGTAAAGCGCTCGGAAATCTGATTTGTAATCACCACCTAGGAAAGCGGGTATTCTGTGCAATCGTATTTTTACAAGCTTTTATTTAGCTTGGCTTTTTTGTTGTTGTTCTTACCCCCGACGCAAAAAGAGGGAGGGACTGTGTTTCTGTCTGTGGCATCATTAGCTCCTACTAAGGCTGACAGTTTTGTATGCGATTTTTTTTAGAAAGGTATTTCTATGTCCCTGTTCTGAACCTCATTCAAGTTTTGATTTGTGTTTTGTGAAATAAGTATTCGGTAATAACACACACACACACACAAACATCACGGCTGTATTCCCAAATGGGGTAGGCAGAGCACACGAATCGGAGCCACTTTTAGCAATTTTAGGTTTTAATTTTGACAAAAACGGTACAAAAGTGACAGGTTGCTAGCCTGTCGCCTACGGTATTCGGTAATAAATTAGGTAATTATCAGCTGACAAAAAATACTAAAAACAAGTGAGTGAATTAAGAAACTGTTATCAATTATGTTGCTTAAAGTATATAATATCAGTTGGCGGCTGCTGATGGAGACCATGACGAGTGCTGTCTTCTAGGCGAGAGGCGTCGTGTTCTGGCGGTTCCGGGGCACCATGCCGCAGATGAATGCGACGAACGGGAACGATCACTCAACGGCGTCACACCTTTTTGCCACACAACTAGTTTTAAATATTGTGTATTTTACTAATTAAAATGTATGTTATAGTCTTTAAGGTATTTATTGTATGGGCCGTGATGCTTTAATTAATGGTTTATTATTATAAATTTTATTGGTGTGGGTACATAATACCCACCCAAGCAAGCACACGTGGCAAATCCTTAAGAGGCTCTAAACAAGCCTGCAGTCTCCTTAGTGTTCCGTTCACCTTCACAACTGCATTTCATTCATTTTCAAGCGGGCCACATACAAAGCGGGCGATTTACTTTTTAGGGTTCTGTACGTTCTAAAGAGAAAGAGGTATTCCTTAAGAATCTTTCCTTGGCCGCCTTGTTATCTGAGGGCACAGCAGTGCCCTGTCAAGTCGAGCAAAACAAAGACATTGTCGTGCCATACTTTTCTCGAAGCCATTCAGGGTATTTTCACCCTCCAGTAGTTTTGTGCTGGCTTCTGCCTGTCAAGACCCTTTTTATCAAGAACAGGGAGGTATGAATTTAAAATTTATATGTAACTAGCTGGTGCCCTCGGCTTTGTCTGCAAAGAATTCGTTTATCACACGTCCGGGGGAACTATCTGGGAGCACGGTAGTGCCCCCGCCAAGTCGAGCAAAACAAAACAAAAGGCACGGCCGTACCATACTTTTCTCGAAGCCATTCAGGCTATTTTCAACCTCCTATGATTTTGTTATAGCTAATGCTAGAACCCTGAATTTTCACTTACCTAAAGGGCCTAATGGGACTTAGATATATTATCAATAACATTCAATTTGAACATGTAGATTAAGAACTATTACATGTTAAAGTTCCTCACTTTTGCCACTGACATACTCACTGACTCACAATCATCATAATTCTAAGGTATTTACTTCTATACAATTTACCAGAATAAAAACGATGTCGTTTTTCGAGTTTCAAACTAGCTCAATATCAAAGTTCATCACGATCGGCTTTAGAAATACTGTGAAATGTAAGTAATTTTTTGCATGCTTCTGAATTCCCACGGAACCTTCGGTGCGCGAGACCGGCTCTTGGCTGGTTCTTTACTCTTCCGCATGGTTGAATCCGCGGGTGTTCGATCTAGTTATCCTAACTTTCTAGCTAATATCGATTCGTAGATACAGTAACATTGTAACTAAATTTAAGTGTTTATTGGACTTTTCCATCCAGAGATGTGCAGAAGAACGATATTTTTTTTAATATAATTATAAATATGATAATAGAAGAAGTTTCACAACTAAAATCATCATCATCATCATCACTATGTCAGCCGAAAGACGTCCACTGCTGGACATAGGCCTCCCCCAAGACTCTGCACTCAGACCGGTCTTGTGCTTTCCGCATCCACCGCGATACCGGCGATCTTAACAAGGTCGTCGCTCCATCTTGTTGGAGGCCTACCGACAGCTCGTCTCCCGGTCCGCGGACGCCATTCGAGAACCTTCTGACCCCATCGGCCATCAGTCCTGCGAGCAATGTGCCCCGCCCACTGCCTTTACAGTTTCGCAATTCTAACAACAGAAATGTATCATTGCATTTGCATTGGAAGATTGACAAATGGCTGCTTTTAGAAGTTAAATGCGTCCAGCCATGAAGGCGCTCATTGGACGAGGCCTATGTCCAGCAGTATACTGCTATAGGCTGATGATGATGATGATTGCAGAAAATCGTATCAAGATTGTGATCAATTTTTTTCCCAAAATTCGTTCCAACTCCTGCCATCAGCCAGTAACTTCTTAATGAAGAGTTACGATTGTACTGTATCGGGGCTTTTGCATGTAATAAATAAATGCTCGTAAATTTAGTTGCTACATTACTTTAGACACACACACACACACACACACACACACACACACACACACACACACACACACAAACATCACACCTGTATTTCCAAATGGGGTATGCCTACCCCGCAAACGAAACGTGACCGCTTCGGAGCCACTTTTAGCAATTTTTGGTTTTAAGTTTGACAAAAACGGTACAATTGTAACAGGTTGCTAGCCTTATACCTTAACCTATATCCTCAGTCGCCTCTTACGACATCCACGGAAGAAATGGAGAGGTGTAATTCTGACCCGACGCCACACTTTTCGGGTTACATTACTTCACTCTTGCAAACCATTCAAGTAGATTTCTATTTAGTATAAAAAATCAGCATATTTGTTATTATTAATAGGATAATTTCAGATACGATGATAATTGTCTTACTATAGGTAGCAAATCTCGGATTTGGAAAATAGTATCATGATATACGATAATGCTTGATAATCGATAACTCAAAATAAGTGTTCGAAACTCATTTTAAAATGTAAACAAAATAGGCACTCAGATAAAAACTAACAAACAATTTTAATGAACGCCAAATTCCAAGAATAATTACATGTCATTTTACTCACAAACTTGGTTTACTGAGAATAACATGACGACCGGATGGCTAAGTGGTTAGAGAACCTGACTATGAAGCTTGAGGGTCCTGGGTTCGAATCCCGGCCGGGGCAGATATTTGTGTGAATAACACGAATGTTTGTTCTCGGGTCTTGGATGTTTAATATGTATTTAAGTATGTATTTATCTATATAAGTATGTTTATCCGTTGCCTAGTATCCATAGTACAAGCTTTGCTTAGTTTGGGACTAGGTCAATTGGTGTCAAGTGTCCCATGATATTTATTTATTTATTTATTTATTTATGATGAAAATTAATATAAGAATATAGTTTTTATAAAATCCTTACAAAAGACATACGATAGTTTTACCCGACTGCCCGAAGGAGGGTTATGTTTTTCGAGCGTATGTATGTATGTCCATTTCTTTGGTACCCGCTGCAGCCTAAACGGCTAGACGGATTTTAACATATGAGGTATCATTGGATTCGTCATAATTGTCGAAGTGACATAGGCTATATAATATTTGAATATAGCGTCTGCGAAAAAAAAATATGGCGGAGGAATGAAAAAAAAATTTTGTATTGTAACAATATGGGTATCAAATGAAAGCTAAATAATTAGTCCATTCTAAACATAATATTGGTTATAATACTTGTAATCTACCGTTTTCACATAAATATCAAAAAAAGTGTAAAATAAAACATTAACCTGACTGCCAAAACTAAAAGGAAGAAAATAAGTCTAGTGGTCTAGAACTCTGTAAGTAGCTAATTTAAAGTTCAACAGTCGGGATCCATTTAAATCGTGACGCTTAAAAACTCTTAGTAATGGATCCTGACTGTTGAACTTTAAATTAGCTACCCTAGACCACTAGACTTATTTATCTCAAAAAATAGTGTATAACTCTTTGTAGACTAAGTCTCAGAACAACTAGTCTTTAATAAACTGACAGACAGATATAGCCTTAGTGACAACTTACAAGTGCTTGGTAATTGCAATGTGTAAATTATAATTGTCTATAGTACGTATTATAAGTGGCTATATATTGCCATTATATAATTTCGAAAATTTCTTTGACGTAAAAGAAATTTACCCCCATTGATTTTGGTGGTAAAACAGCCCCTTAGTTAGACTCAACTAAAGGAATGTTAAAAATTAAAAAGACCCGCTTTGCTCTTCAATAATCCTCTTTGTTTTCAACTATAAAGGCGTATCGTTAAGGTTCAAATCGTTTAAATCAGAATAGTGGATATAAATCCTTTTGGAATATCACGTTGAGTTTTGCGATATTGCCGGATACAATGCAGTCACTTTGATCGAAGTATTGCCCTGTGGTATATTATAGAATAATCGTGGTATGCCGATAGTACACTTTTAAATAAAATCGCCAGACGGAACAACAATGACAGCACGGAGAACAGATCGACGATCCTTATTAAAAGAGTCTGATCTGCTATCAAAATGACCCCATTGAAGATTCGTCTCTGTTAGGTAATAGGTATCGTCGAGATGGCCATTGCGGCTGGAACATTCTGGAATGGAGACCTACGCTTGCTTGCGGCTTGCTTGGTTGGTGGATACTATCCACCAACGAGATGGACGGATGACGGTGGATGCATGCCGCTTCCAACTGAAGCAACTGGAGGACTGTGAGCGAGGCCTATGTCCGACCATGGACGTCCTACGGTTGACATAGAGATGACGATGATACGGTTGACAAGCTTTTTTACAATTGGAGCGGCAAAATACGACTATAATGTGCTCATTATTCTGTGCCATAGTTGGGAACTAACTAGTGCAAAGTTACTACTTGATTTGTTCGAAGAAAAGTTTGAGAGCCGTCGTTCTGTAGTCATCTCTTTGAAGTTTCTTGCGGTCGACGTGGAATAAATATAATTTCAATATCTTTTCAAAGAAACTGGGTAAGGCAAAGGATTCGCCGAGGAAGCGTGATTGAAAGCAATTTAGTTTCTTTGAAATATTAAATATTAACGCTACGCTGTTTAATTAATTGAAGTAAAACTTCGTCGTGCGTTGCCGGCTTTTAAGAAAGAGATAGATTATCTTTTCTTGAGTAGCTCTATGAGGAAATTGGAAATATTGCAGAGGGACGTTCTACCACTAGAGGTTTTTTTTTTGGGTTCGCAGTTGAATCAAAATTTTGGAATTTCACAAAATGTCCCGAGAGAATTTTGTAACGCAGGTGCCAATTTTCCCTCATGTTGCCTATTATTTAGAGATCGACGGAACCCGCAGTGCGCGAGTTCGACTAGCACTTGATTGGTATTTTTAGAACTAATAAACTCTCAATTTGTCAAATAATTTCTTCTTAGGACACTAGTACAATATTTACGACTGCAACTGTTAAAATTATCACAGCTTTAAAAAATATGCTCTAGAATGGTTAATTGAAGTTTCGAATTCGGTTTTGCATTGAAAAACAAACCGAAGTTCGTTTTCGGTTTCGGTTACAAATACTAGTTGAAAACAAAGATAAAAAACATTTATTCGTGACGTGACAACGTGGGCCAAAAAAATACACACACAGACATCACGCCTGTATTCCTAAATGGAGTAGGCCACTTTTAGCAATTTTAGGTTCGATAAAAACGGTAGGTACAATAGTGGCTGGTTACTAGCCTGTCGCCTACGGTATACCTTAACCTATATCCTTTGTCGCCTCTTACGACATCCACGGAAGAAACGAAGAGGTGTAAATTCTAATCCGGCACCACACGGGGGAAAAATACAATGAATTAAAATAAAAACTATATACGCACAAAATGGTCCCAAATCAGCAAACTGCCGGTCTTGCTATTATGTCATACATTGAAACAAAAAGTGGAACCAACACAACTTTTAGACTCCAAATAACACAAAAACAAAAATTTATTAAATTACTAGCTGTTGCCCGCGGCTTCGCACCCGTTGTTTTTTTCTGTATTTTCTTACATAAAAACCTTCTCCTGACAGTAATGAACACAACAATAAAAAAATTAGCGAAATCGGATCAGTCGTTCCCGAGTTTTGCGGTTAGCAATAACACATTTTACGATTCATTTTTATTTATATTATTATTATTATTAAATTACAGTCAAAACCGTTTATAACGCCATCGCAGGGACATCAATATTTGGTTGTTATAACCAGTGTTATTTTGTTATATTAGATCATGTTGGGACTTTATTATTGGTCGTTATATCCGACTATAAATAAAATAACGGTTTTACAAAAAAAAAAACATTCGTCCACGACCATCAGAACCAACATTAACACCTACAGATACTCCGGAATCTACAAAATTAAGACAAGTTCCTCACAGCGCCTCCCACTTTCATCCGAGTGGAAAATAAACTGTTACGCAGCGACTCACGCTGAATCCCTAATGCAATTCGTCGGGGATTGAAGCACATGGGCCCAGGAGGAAATGACTCGAATTTGCGAGGTGCTGCGTAGCCGAGCCTTTTAATCAAGAGGCGGCTTGTGGAGCGGTTTTTAAACAGATTAGTTCGTGTTGAGTTTTTTGGGAGCTTCGGCCATGTCTGGAGATGGCGATATTCGTGCCAGCTTTGAACTCTCAGTCTGATTGTCTATTTATGGCATCGTAGCTCTCAAACGTGCTATATGACCTGTCCATTGCCACTTCAACCACAGAATAAGTACCTAATAGTTGCTTCAACAAGCTAATTCGCTAATTCGCGAGC
Organism: Choristoneura fumiferana; assembly: GCF_025370935.1. Classification (NCBI taxonomy): domain Eukaryota; kingdom Metazoa; phylum Arthropoda; class Insecta; order Lepidoptera; family Tortricidae; genus Choristoneura; species Choristoneura fumiferana. Next base: position 17,073,292 of record NC_133485.1, read on the forward strand.
TCATAAACGCGGGTTCACGGTGGATGCAAGCCGCTTCCAAGCGAGGGAGCTGCAGGTCTATGGGGGAAGCCTATGTCCAACAGTGGACGTCCTATGGCTTATGATGATGATGAGCTCTCAAACGGACGGACCGATTTTTATTTATTCATTAGTCTAACAACTCTAACATCTGGTAGCATGGTGAACGGTTGTGTTGCTCTGAAAATGAGCTCTGGTTGAGTTTGAAACGTGTCAGTGTAGTGTGGTGGTGGCAATAGATGGATTTGATTCCTACATTATAGAGGTGGAGGAACTGCATGAACACACATTAACGTAGCTGATAACATAAGGTCGCGGGTGAGCAAAGTAATTGTTTTACTTCATGGACCGATTTTATTGAGGTTTCTCTTACATGAAAGCTAGTTTCCTTGCGGTTCTTAGCTACTATGTTTGCATAAAAATCGGTTGGTCCGATTTTGAGATATTGTACTTTGAATTTAAAATGTCAGAGGGTTTTCAGCTCTTCAAATGATGATTAGGTTATCATTCCTGACTTATAAAAATTAAACCGTTACTATAACAGGGACACAGAACAGAACAAAAATGCTTCTGTGGGTAACATGCACTAGCATAAGCTATCATTTTAGTAACCGAGCACTCTTTAAAACTGATTCAAAATAGGCCACAAATGCATAAGCAAAAATTTAGAAGCAAAGGATTTTCAAATTCTCCACCAACCAAAATGGCCGTAACGAGTGGAGAAAGGGTTTATCAGTGCAAAGCTAATTTTCGCGGGTCGTTACCGGCCGAGCTACAGAATGATAACGGAAAGATACGTCAATGAGGGCTATCGCATCGCGTATGAATTCACCGCTAGAGGCGCTAGTGTAGCGTGAGGTTTCCGAAATGTTAAATCTCATAGTTTTTGGGTGTGCTACGCGGGTTTATTTATAATTAGAATAACTTTATGAATATTTTGCAATACCTGATATTAATTATTGCAATTATATATTATTTTATTATATATTGGCAATTATATATAGATTTGTCTTTCGGAAACTTTTGTCCTCCCTTTTGTCCGAACAAAACGAGACTACGCAACACTGTGGTTGCTCGATATTGTTATGTTACGGTTTAAAGGTGTATTAAATATGATTTTAATCTAAACTTTGTTTTCACGCCCGTAATATTAGACTTTGAAAGCCACACTTTAAAAACCTCAATCAACGGTGGCGCCATCTAGAAAGACAAAAAACGATAGCCCTCATTGAACGAGTGCCCAAGCACTATGTCAAAGATTATCATCGTCACCATCAGTCGGAAGACGTCCACTGCTGAAGAAATGCAACTCCATAAGAACATCACAATGAATGACAACATAAGCTCATGGCAACGCAACTCGAGTAATTGAATAGTTGGGAATTGGGCGTTTTCAAAAAAAAGTGTAGGTACCCTTTTTTTGGAAATTTTGGTAAAAATATGGTTTTTCCTACTCAGAATCAAGAGCACAATCGATTCCGATAGTTTAAAAAAATCCTCAAAAAAAATTACAGTTTTGCGACGTTTTTTTCATACACTCATTACGGGCGTGACAAAACTTGACTCATAAAGTTTTGTATGAAAAAATGGGGACGTTTTTTAAACGATCGGAATTGATTGCGCTCTAGATTCTGAGTAGGAAAAACCATATTTTTTCCAAAATGACAAAAAAAGAAAGGGTACACTTTCTTTTTAAACGACCGAACACGAATGATAAACGAGGCCCGGGCTATCAAACAAGGGACTCTAGGTCCCCGAAGTTTAGCTCCGTCGTCAGGATCACCCGTTTGGTGACCACAATCCTCAATCATGAGGGAACGACGAGACAGAGAGATGACACAGCAGCGGCGGACTTCCTCGTGACAAAAACTTTGTGTGATTAAGTCTGGTTATTTCAACTAGCAACGCATGTGAAAATGAAATGAAAGTGAAATTAAAAAACCGGCCAAGAGCGAGTCGGACTCGCACACCAAGGGTTCGAAATAAATATTTGCTTCGTACCAAATTTCAAGATTCTGAGTTCACGGGAAGTACCCTGTATTCCTATATTCCCTTGCGAGTGTCGAAAATTTGCAGCATAAACGGCTGTATCTTTGATTGCGTTAGCTTAGAAGTTTGATTTTTTCACAGCTCCAAGGGACAGTAGACCAGGGTATTTAATATGAATTTCAGCTTGATACTTCCACGCGTTCCTGGGAAAAAGGGTCTTGACAAACAGACAGACGGACAACAAAGTGATCTTATAAGGGTGCCGTTTTTTCCTTTTGAGGTACGGAACACTAAAAATAAAAAAATGAGCTGAAATTACGTCACGTTTAATCGTAATCAGACGTAGATTCGGTTAACGCCCGACTAAAGTTCGGTAGTAACGTAACAGCAGTAATAAACAGCATTGCAGGCGTAATGACACCGAATCGCGGTCGTGTAATGTCAGCAACGTAAACTTGATTCATAAAGTTGTAGAACAGAAGCTTTGGCTTCCGTCACAATAACAAACTATATAGGTAGTCATTATCGCAAGCCAAAAGAGTAGTAGGTAAAGCATAATTTAGTTTTCATCACACTTGCTCGTAAACAGTGTCGAAACATGCAGGCTACCTTGGTTGTAACCCCCCAAATAAAACCCTCGACCTTAATGTGCTTGTCATGAAACCCGTGGTCGGTAAACGAGTCATTTCGCGTACTAATTTTCTTGTCATGAAGCCCAAGGTCGGTAAATGAGTCAGTGCCCGTACTAATGCTGCTTCGCGCGCTGCTGCAGGCCCACACGCACACGCACGCTGCGGCGCATGCTGCGGGAGGGGGAGGGCGGCGCTACCAAGAGCGCAGCCTAAGGTATCGCCAATATTTGGAACAATTGTAATTAATGTCACATGGGCGGTACTAGAATTACGAACATCGACTCATTAAAGCCCTCAGTCTTCGACTTTGGGCTTCTAATAGACTCTCGTTCGTAATTCCTTATTTACCGCCCTTAAGACACAATGTACTATTACGTTATACATGTAAATTAAATTTGTAGATTGAATCATCTGCGCCAACAAGTTTGTAAAATGCTCCTAAAGTGCAGTATTTTATCTCAACAAATGCTGCCTCCCCTTTTGTTCCAAAATTGCGCTGTTTAAGAAATAGTGTTGCACCAGGGAGCAATGCAGTTACTGCTTTTATAATGTTGAAAGCAGAGCTAATAGAGAAAGGAAATCAAACCATGATAACTGCATTTATTATTCTCTCTGTAAATATTATAGTGTTTTTTACCAGTTTTTTATTTAAATTGCAACCGTTCGTCCGTTTTTGTGGTTTCAAAATTTGTAAACCATTTGACAAGTGCTTGGTATCCGATTGAGTTGGAATTCGGCACACACATGTAACTGTTAAAGTTTTGTAGTCTGGCCGAGATCGTTCCATCAGGAAATTCGGGACTCTAACATTTATGATATGATTTTATGATATCGACATAAAATTAGATAACTGCGGTTATACAAAGGTAACTAAATGTAGTTTGGTTGGAAATAAAGCTACATTTACAATTCATATACTTAAGAGCTTAAGGGGCTGTTTCACCATCCATTGATTAGTATTAACCGACGGTTAAATGTGATGCCGTCTCCGTCTATTCGAACAAAACAAATAGAGACGGCATCACACCTAACCGCCAGTTAACACTAATCAATGGATGGTGAAACAGCCCCTTAGAGTTTATACCTGGCTGAGCTGGCTACGTTGCATTTTTGTTAGTTTTTCTCGATGATTCCATAAAAATTAATGAAAATTAAAAATGTAGTCTGATAGAAGTGTTCTTACTTAATATATAAGTTAATGTGTCTACTCCAATAATTATGCGTGATAGACTTTTATTTTCTTTAAAAACAGTGTATAAAGTGTGTAAGTGTTGTTCGTTTTTAAAGAATATAAAAGTCTATCACGAATAATTATAGGAGTAGACACATCCTTCCTTACTATTATAAAGGGGAAAGTGAGTTTGTTTGTTTGTTTGTTTGTTACGCTTTCACGCCGTAACTACTGCACCGATTCCTATGAAATTTTGCATACGTCATATTAGAGGTCCAGAATAAATAATAGGATATTTTTTATCCCGAAAAAAATTGCCATTCCCAAGGGATGACCAAAAGTTTGTTTTTGTATTCTAACCGCGGAGCTGACTGAGCTGACTTAATAATGTGTTAAAAAGCATGCTTGCTTGCTTGCTGCACCATTTCTTGCATAATCACATGCTTGCTTACACGATTGCTTCCACGCTTGCTTGCATGATTTAATGCATGCTTGCTTGCATGCTTGAATGCAGGCTTGAATGCATGCTTACTACTAGCACTATTTCTTGCAAAATTTCATGCTTGCTTGCATGCTTGAATGCATGCTCGAATGCATGCTTGCTTGCACTATTCCTTGCATAATTACATGCTTGCTTACATACTCACTTACATGCTCACTTGCATGCCTGCTTGCATATTTGTTTGCCTGCTTGCATGCCTGCTTGCATGTTTGTTTGCTTGCTTGCATGCTTGCATGCTTGCTTGCATGCTTGCTTGCATGCTTGCTTGCATGCTTGCTTGCATGCTTGCTTGCATGCTTGCTTGCATGCTTGCTTACATGCTTGCTTGCAGCAGAGCTTGCAACATTCCTTGCATAATTACATGCTTACTTACATGCTCACTTTCATGCTTGCATGTTTGCTTGCATGCTTGCTTGCATGTTTGCTTGCATGCTTGCATGCTTGCTTGCATGCTTGCGTGCATGATTTCTTGCATGCTTGCTTGCATGCTTGCTTGCATGCTTGAATGCATGTTTGCTTGCATGCTCGAATGCATGCTTACTACTAGCACTATTTCTTGCAAAATTACATGCTTGCTTGCATGCTTGAATGCAGCTTTGAATGCATGCTTGCTTGCATGCTTGCTTGCATGCTTGCTTGCATGCTTGCTTGCATGCTTGAATGCATGTTTGCTTGCATGCTCGAATGCATGCTTACTACTAGCACTATTTCTTGCAAAATTACATGCTTGCTTGCATGCTTGAATGCATCTTTGAATGCATGCTTGCTTGCATGCTCGAATTCATGCTTGCTTGCACTATTCCTTGCATAATTACATGCTTCCTTACATGCTTGCTTACATGCTGACTTGCATGCTTACTTGCACGTTTGCTTGCATGCTTGCTGCATGCTTTAATGCATGTTTGCTTGCATGCTCGAATGCATGATTGCTTGCACTATTCCTTGCATAATTACATGCGTCCTTACATGCTTGCTTGCATGCTGACTTGCATGCTTACTTGCACGCTTGCTTGCATGCTTGCTTGCATGCTTGAATGCATGTTTGCTTGCATGCTCGAATGCATGCTTGCTTGCACTATTCCTTACATACTTGCATGCTTGCTTGCATGCTAGAATGCAGCTTTGAATGCATGCTTGCTTGCATGCTCGAATGCATGCTTGCTTGCACTATTCCTTGCATAATTACATGCTTCCTTACATGCTCACTTGCATGCTTGCTTGCATGCTAGAATGCAACTTTGAATGCATGTTTGCTTGCATGCTCGAATGCATGATTGTTTGCACTATTCCTTGCATAATTACATGCTTGCTTGCATGCTTCCTTGCATGCTTGCTTGCATGCTTGCTTACATGCTCACTTGCATGCTTGCTGGCTTGCTTGCTTGATTGCTTGCTTCTTTGAAATGTTAATGGTTAACGCGAGCGAAGCCGCGGGTAAAAGCTAGTTAATTTATATATTAAGAACAGTTCTATCAGAACACATTTTTAATTTCCATTCAATTTTTATGGAATAATCGAGAATTAAATATAGATAACCTAACCACCCAAAAGTTGGTAAGGCCCCGACTTTGTCACTTTAAAGTTTAATATCTCAAGAACGGCTGAACCGATTTTGATAAAACATATCTAAGAACCATCGCTAGAAAATCTGCTTTCAAATAAAAAAAAACTGCATTCAAATCGGTCCACCCGTTTAAGAGCTACGGTGACACAGACAGACACACAGATATACCTACAGACACACAGCCATACATAGCGGTCAAACTTATAACACCCCTCTTTTTGCGTCGGGGGTTAAAAAGCAATTTAGATGGGGTTTTTTTTTATTCGACTGGATGGCAAACGAGCAAGTGGGCCTCCTTATGGTAAGAGATCACCACCGCCCATAGACACCTGCAACACCAGGGGGATTGCAGATGCGTTGCCAATGCCAACCTAGAGGCCTAAGATGGGATATCTCAAGTGCCAGTAATTTCACCGGCTGTCTTACTCTCCACGCCGAAACACATCAGTACAAGCACTGCTGCTTCACAGCAGGATTAGCGAGCAAAATGGTGGTAGCAATCCGGGAGGACCTCGCACAAGCCCTACCACCTGCATAACATTGGGGTACTGTAACATTGAAATAAATAATCGAAAATTTCCTGCATCTCTTTTTGAATTTCGTTTAACAAAGCACCGCGCTATCGACCACTATGTAGTATTTATATAAAACTAGCTGTTGCCCGCGGCTTCGCCCCCGTTGTATTTTTTCTGTATTTTCTTTTTAAAAACCTTCTCCTGACAGTAACGAACACAACAAAAAAAGAATTAGCGAAATTGGACCAGTCCTTCCCGAGTTTTGCGCTTAGCAACACATTTTAAGATTAATTTTTATTGATATATATATTTATATATATATATATATATATATATATATATATATATATGTTCTTCAAGTTAATCCTAACTATAAAAAGAAAACACCATCTAAGAGGCCCTCCTGCGGCTTAGACCCCAGCACACTGGCGGCATTACCTCTCTGTACAGTCAGAGAAATTCGCTGGAAGAGGTAGGCGCCAGCTCTGGGGTCTCCTGAGGTCTCTATTTTTATAGTTAGGTATATTTATGTGGTTTATATTTATTTATCTACATGCATATCATAACTTCCCTATTATATGTTCAGAAACGACTATCAAATGGCCTTTATTAAGAAACCTGGTATCTGCGGGTGCATCTTAATGTTTACATTAAAGTATCGGTAATACTTTTTTTAACAATGCATATCTGTACATATTGTAGAAAACTTATGACATGCATGTAGATAATAATTATTATTCAAAGTCAAAGTCAAAGTCAAAGTCAAAGTCAAAGTCAAAGTCAAAGTCAAAGTCAAAGTCAAAGTCAAAGTCAAAGTCAAAGTCAAAGTCAAAGTCAAAGAACTAAAATAATTTCCTTGCTCACCCGCGACCTTACGATAGCTAAGCTTATGCAAAATATGCGTGTTCATGCAGTTCCTCCACCTCCACACTGTAAGAACACACACAAATCACACAAACCCATCTATCACCACCACCACACTACACTGACGCGTTTCGAACTCAACCAGAGCTCATCTTCAGAGTGACACAACCGTACACCATGCTACCAGTTGTTAGACTAACGAACCACAACCACCGTTTTAACTTGTCACTGTACACGCATATTTTGCATAAGCTTAGCTATCGTAAGGTCGCGGGTGAGCAAGGAAATTATTTTAGTTCATTGATATGGACCTCCGCAAAGTAACGCCTGATTCAATAAATTATTCAAAGTCAAAGTCAAAATACAGGCCATATCTGAACATATTATAGAAAACTTATGATATGCATGTAGATAAAGTTATGTATGCGGCTATACATAATTAGGCATTAAAACACTCGTGTGATCTTATTATGAAACTCGCCTTCGGCTCGTTTCATAAAACCACACTCGTACTTTAATGCCTCTCATTATGCACCAGCCACATAAATAACTATTAGTTTCCTATCATATTGTTGCATCTTGTGTTGTGTTATTAAGTACGTGTCTATTCATTTAAATAAATATCAAGTGCATAACTAGGTACAATTAGGTATTGCTTTGCTTTGTTAAAAAAAAACATAGTAACCGAGTTTATAAAAAAAAAGTTAATCCTGAAAGCGGCTCGGTTTCAAAAGGTGGACTATAAATCCGAGGTTTCAAAAAGGCAGGCTATTTTTTACTGACACATTTTACTGCATTGGATACAGTCACAGTAGCACAGTCACCGGATAGCTAAGTGGTTTTAGAACTATGAATATTGAGGTCCCGGGTTCCATCCCCGGTCGGGGCAGATAATTGTATAAATAATACGAATGTTTGTTCTCGGATATTGGATGTTTAATAACGTATTCATGTATGTAGGGGAGACAGGACCTGGTTGTGACACGGGTAAGTAGTTACAAAGGCGACTGTAGCTAAATCGAAAATATTGTTACAAAAAATTACTTTAAAAATTCGTTATTGTTTTAAAAATTCGTGTCTAAATTCCTGTCCAGCGGTGGTGTAGGGGTTATAGCACGCAGCACGGATTGCTGAGGACCTGGGTTCGATTCCCAGCGCTGGTCTCTTTTTCTGGTTTTTCTGTGCATCCATGTCTCAGTTTGTATTTTCGATATGGTTTCACGGGGATACCCGTAAAAGTAACAAATTTGGAGTTGAAATAAAAAATACAAAAAGACTCCAAATAACCAATCATAAAAATTACTTTGTTGTAAATAGAAATGAATTTAGCAAACCTGTCATTTACATATCAAAAAGAGAATATTACTAAGGTCAAAGTCTAAAGAACTTACACTGTTACATTTTCTTACACTGTTCTAAGGTGTAGTTTTCTGTCAATAAGGCAAATTCACCAAAGTTGAAACACTTCCAAACTACCTCAATCTGAAGTCAATTCAAAAAATGTTGTTTTATATTTATAATATTAGTGGGAATCAAAACAGCGAATGCGCTAACCTACTGGAGGGTTGCTCCACCTTGCACCAAGGATAACACTGTCCAGATATTACTCGTGGCACGCGATGCCGTTTGTTTATCGTCCAAACAGTTTGCTCCACACCGCGCCTCATTGTGAATACAAATTGTATTGTAATGTATTTGTTCTGCGTTAACATTTGCTAGTCATGGGATCTGTGATTGCATTGAATATTGGATTTGTAGACTGGTGAAATATAGATACAGTTTTGACTTTAGTTGGAATTTTGTTTGAGTTTCTTTGAGTGATAGAATCCGGAATATAGTTCGCTGAAGAACTAAAGTCATCGACATAGCTCGATGGACGTGTACGTTGAAGTCCATTTTGAACGAATCGAGTCGAATGGGTAGGCCATTATTGCTTGTAGAACAGACTAACGTTTTGGCGAGAAAGACTTTCGAGCCACAAACCGAATGTTGGCTGATATCACACTAGGTGACCGAGTTGCGGGCAGCTAGGACGGTGGGACGTTGTTGTTCATTATAGTGCTAGTGCTAGGAACTTTAGTTCAACAGTAGACGCCTTCGGTCTGAAGATGACAATTTTGAGTTAAGATTTCGGTGATTTTGGTCTCCTTATGAATTTTTAATATAATATCAAGCATTTTAGTCTAGTTTAAAAATATTTATGTTTAGATACACTTTGTACCTTGGGGGGAAAATGCCTTAGTCGCGGTGGATGCGGAAAGCACAAGACCGGTCTGAGTGGAGAGCCTTGGGGGAGGCCTATGTCCAGCAGTGGACGTCTTTCGGCTGACATGATGATGATGATGACACTTTGCTACCATTTTTAAGAGTGAACGCATGTAATATTTATTTACTTACACAAAAAATACACAAAAATTACATATATCACTCAGATAGCTACTACTTATTTATTTATTTATTTATTTTATTTATTCGACTGGATGGCAAACGAGCAAGTGGGTCTCCTGATGGTAAGAGATCACCACCGCCCATAAACATCTGCAACACCAGGGGTATTGCAGATGCGTTGCCAACCTAGAGGCCTAAGACGGGATACCTCAAGTGCCAGTAATTTCACCGGCTAGAAACTTGCACCGGCGACTTGGCAGGGTGTACCTCAAGGCTGGCTGTTTCCTCGTTGTATAGCAATGCCAATATGTTGTCCGAGGAAAGAGCCAGCCCTATGGTCAAACTAAGTAACTCATCCACCTATTCGTTGCCATTTCATTTTTGGGCTATTGTTCAAAATAGCCAGAAAGCATACAGCTCGACTGGACCAAGAGTACCAAGTTGAACAAACCTTCTATCCCTGCGAGGAATGTTTTGCCTTCCGTCCGTTTGTAATTAAGAATAAAAATTGTTTTCCACAAGCCAATTAAGAGTCACTTCGCAAGTGGTTGTGCTGTGTTTTACGAAAATGAATACAATATGGCAATTTATTGAATCAGGCGTAAAATCTGGTAGCATAGTGAACGGTTGTGTTGCTCTGAGTATGAACTCTGGTTGAGTTCGAAACGCCGCGGCGGAGT
>NC_133485.1:17090072-17220235 GCF_025370935.1 Choristoneura fumiferana
TACTACGAAAATTTCGTCCCTCTCACTCGCGCCTTAAATAATAGAAAGCGTCAGCGGGAGGCAAGAAACAATGTTCGAGTTTTGTACTTCGTAGTCATCATCATCATCATCATCCCAGCCTATATACGTCCCACTGCTGGGCACAGGCCTCCTCTCAGAACAAGAGGGCATGGGCCATAGTTTTGTACTTCGTAGTACAGGCCCTGTAATGATCCGCTGCGACTACGACGGCGTGGCTATCGCCCTCTAGCGTTGTTTATCCATACTAATATTATAAATGCGGAAGTGTGCGTTTGTATGTATGTCCGTGTTTCACGTCGAAACAGAGCGACGGTACGACGTGATTTTTGACATAGAGATAGTTTGTGGGCCAGAGAGTGACATTGGCTACTTTTTATCCCGGAAAAATACAGAGTTCCCGAGGAACAGAGCGCGATAACAGAATTCCACGCGGACGAAGCCGCGGGCAAAAGCTATTTACAACATTAAGATTGGTTTGGTTGGTTTTTTGGATTGGTTTTTAAGATTCCAAAAAACCAATCTTTCCAGGTGAGCGGTTAGTTCCAATGGAATGCCGAAAGTTTCTCGATGAGGGCTACGGTATAGATGTCGCTAGCGTCACTGCTTAAGTGGCTAAATAAGAAACAAACAACCTGAGATATGTGGTGCATAGGGGAAATTCGTGTCTGTACCGTTGTCCAGCAGTGGTGTAGCGGTATAGCACGCGGCACAGAATGCCGAGGACCTGGGTTCGATTCCCAGTGCTGGTCTTATTTTTCTGGTTTTTGTGTGCATCTATATTTCAGTTGTATTTTCCAATCTATTTACAACATACAACACATACACACAATAATAATCTTTTCATATACGCATACGCATTTGCAACTGATTTTTACGCAACCTGTGTGCCCGACACACACTTGACCATCTCTTGATCATCGGTCGTCACTGCATCTTTAAGCATTGACGCATACCTACCCCTCAGGGTCTCATTGCGTATTTCACGTGGAAAGTTGCCCTGTCATTTTTATCTCGACGCGACTGGAATTTCCCTGGGGAAACGGAGTAATGAGCGAGTTAGGGGCAGCTGGGGAAAATTTTTGGATTTTGGCGTTTTTGGTTTGGTTCTCGGAATTTTATGGTTTTCCATTTGGTTGATGTACCTAATGTGTTTGTTTTTGTTTATTTGAATGCTTTATTCTGCCCTCTTAGGCAAAAGGTGGTATCTCAAAAAATGCCTTTGAATTATTAATACTATCTGATGTATTTAAGTATCTTATCTTGTACCTTGGGGGAAATGCCTTAGTCGCCACGCTTGGCAGGCGGGTTGGCAACCGCAGTTATAATCGATAGTTCGCGGAGAAACGCTGCTGCCCATCCTCCGGTTTATCCTTAGTCGCCTCTTACGACACCCACGGGAAGAGAGGGGGTGTGCCAATTCTTGACCGACACCACACGGTATCGCGGTGGATGCGGAAAGCACAAGACCGGTCTGAGTGGAGAGCCGGGGGAGGCCTATGTCCAGCAGTGGACGTCTTCGGCTGACAGATGATGATGAAGTATCTTATACATATTTAAATACATCAGATGGTATAAATAATCAAAAGCATTTTTTGACAACGATTATTTGACTATTTTCTCAAAAGTTGTCCATTTTCAGTTGTCCACCTAAACATATAAAAAATCATGAGGCTATTTCAACACAAAAAATAAGTAATATTGTGTTTAAATATTACTTTGTTACTTGTCTGCATATCGGGACTAAAGCTCCATATTAATTTCTAGGGATTAAAGTTTTTTTATAATTTAGTCTGGAAACCCCTAAACAGCCAGTCACAGTGTTTGTGAATGGAGGATTATTGAGTTATTTATGCCGTAACTTAAGGCCTCTTTTCCTGAGAGCCGACCTGTGCCCAACAGTGGGACGTATATAGTAGTGGATGATGTAGCTTAAGACTATTTGCATTAGGTTGTTTAAATAACTAAAAAGTGTTTTTTTTTATCTCAAAAGGATAAAAAAATATAATAGACATATTTAAATACATCAGATGGTATAAAAAATAATTCAAAAGCATTTTTTTGACTACAACTATGTATTTGAATATTTCTCAAAAAGTTGTCCATTTTCAGTTGTCCGCTTTTATAAAAAAATTCACGAGGCTATTTCAACAAAAAAAAAGTAATATTGTGTTTAAATATATACAAAATGTTGCGGTAAAGGTGATAAAAAGTTAGTCTGTGTTGTTGGATCCAATACAAAGTTTCGATGTAGTAACAAAATTACGGATTTTTCCTCACAATATTTCGTGACGTTTTCCTGCAGTGCCCTTAGTGTAAGTTTACAAAACTTAGGTTACAAAATACGTCTCGATCGCGTTCTCTCAAATCTAATTTTGTATGCAAACACGAACAGTGCCTCTAGCGGAACGTTTGCGATATTCGTGTTTCCATACAAATTGAGATTTTAATGCGAACGCGATCGAGACATATTTTGTAACCGAAAACTTATAGGTACTAAGGGTCTGACACTTATACTATTTAATACGAGAGCGAGAGGGACAGCACGAAACGAACTTCGAGTTTCGAGTTTCGTAGTAGCCCTGCTGACGTCAAGAAATTCTAGATGTTTTATGCAGTTTATGTTTTATGATCTAGTCCTTAATAATTTCTTGGCAAAACTGATTTCTTGTCAGTTTCATGACGGGACAAATAACTTAAGTGTTTTTTTTTTGAGATACCGCCTGTTGCCTAAGAGGACAGCATTGGAACCAAATACTTGGGGTTTTTTGGGAGTTCAAGGAAGAAGGAAGAAATCGAAGAAATCGAAGAAAAAAGCGATATTTTAGTGGTTCTGTCTCATGAATAGTTGATGAAATGTACTTTTAAGCAAATAATAATCCTTGTACTGTTGTTCTAATAATTGTTTTCATGTGTAATGAATAGTCGATCAAGTAAAATTACTCCAGGAGAAAATGTTAGTATTGAATATTATATGAATTATTTTCGATGAAATAAAATTCGATAAATACTTTGTCGACATTTCAAGGGGCATCCGAGCGCAATGACCCGAAGGGTGTCAAGACCCCCAAGGCCCAGAGGCCTAGGCCTCCGACACCAGACTACTATGCTTAACGATCTTGGGCCAGCTCTTGCCAGTCTTCGACCCCAAGATCTGACATGATTATAATCTTACAACTTTGATAAAACAGAAATTTCAAGTTTTTCCACTTCAACTTCCACCTCCGCTCCGTTAACTTCCGTCTCTTTAACATAGCTTCGCCTATGCTTCCACCGCCTCCGTCAAAACCTACATCCCTAATAAAACAGCGGTCAATGACTTTCCACTTTAGTTCTTTCCACAAGGTTGGAACATTCCAGCGTAAATGGATATAAAGCCAGCTTTAGAGACCCGTCTTTAGGAACGTTCCAGAATGACTCGGCACTGTGCTATCACTCAGACAGATCAAAATAGTTCCAAGCATTGTCTGAGACAAAGAATTACTTCGGTTGTTGTACTTTTCTTTGTATACTAAAACTAGGAGTTATGGGTGCTTCAAGAGGAGTCTGTAGAAAAGTTTTGTTCAATGAAAAACGTGCTTGGAAGGCCTCATGTTTGAAGTGTTTGTGGCAATAACAGCATATTTTGTTATTAATTACATTATAAGTACTTACTTACAATAAGTAAGTTTTATTACAAATTTCATCATCATTATGTCACCCGAAAGACGTCCACTGCTGGACACAGGCCTCCCCCAAGGCTCTCCACTCAGACCGGTCTTGTGCTTTCCGCATCTTAACCAGGTCGTCTTTCAGGTCATCTTTACGTGTTACAAATTTCGTTAGATTTTTAGTTTTGTTACTAAGGGACCCCATAGATCCCTTTATTATTATTCTTCTTTTCATGTGAGTTTCCTTGCAGTGGTTCGACCATCTTTCATTAAAATCGGGTGCTGTTTTTGAGATGTTGAACTTTGAAATGACAATGTCGGGGTTTTTCAAATCTTCCAAGTTGTTAAGATTATACGATTTATAAACTAATTAAAACGTACAATTTTTGAGTTCATATTGCGCTGTAAATTTAAAAACAAGACATTTATTGGCAACAAAAAATAGATACATATTTTAGTCTTTGATTTCTTTTATTACAAGCTTTTATTTAGTTTCACCTGTCCCGTCCTCTGTCTGTCTGTAATCAAATCTTGCAAGTTAAATTCGACCAACTTCCAGTGGTTGGATTGACTTGCAATTTGAACTTATGTAACTTGCGTGACAATATAATAATCTGGTAGTGACGTTCTGGTAGTCCGGCCAGGACCGCCTCCACAGGATGAAAGTGATGAAACTATTCAACGGTTAATGGCATCGAGTTGTAATTTGGTATGCAAATGTAGTTTGGGTGACAATACAAGTACAGTCAGTAAAAAAATCTTGTATTAAAAATGATTTTTTTACCAAAAACTTATTCCGCTGTGAATATTAACTATTCCTAAATCCAGTCCATTGCATTCAAACATGCACAACTAAGTTTGTACGTACAAATTGAATAGCACTAGTACTTTAAGAAGTTAACGTTTACTTGTGGTGCTAAATCTAACTCACGGAACGTGGACAAAGTTTAAAGCAATTGGGACCTTATGGCGTGGTAAATCTGTTTAGTGTTGTGTGCGGCAGGGAACACAGATTATCGTGC
This sequence comes from Choristoneura fumiferana, assembly GCF_025370935.1. NCBI lineage: Eukaryota > Metazoa > Arthropoda > Insecta > Lepidoptera > Tortricidae > Choristoneura > Choristoneura fumiferana. Next base: position 17,094,763 of record NC_133485.1, read on the forward strand.
AAGTTGTATGTCGACTGGAGCCAGGAAATAAGCGGGAAAGAAATAAAATATTAAGTACACGAGAACCAATATCTGATACAACAAACCGTGCATTATACGAATCTATTCCTGGGGCCGGTAGTATGTCAGATATGTTTTCACGCTCCGGTGTGGCAGGTATTGATGCAAGTGACTCTTAAGTAGAGAATATGGAAGCAGCTTTTTTTTCTACGAATATAATCTATATTGTTTGAAAAACCTAGTTGTGAAAGAATTTTCTAAATATGTGAAAAGACAACGAAGATACGGAAGTTTTAAATTATTAGAAATGGAGATCCTCTGTGGACCATAACGCCATGTGCTGACAATTATAGAATGAAGAATGCAAACTTCATTCGCTCATATCTTGCTTATTTTTCAACAGATATTGATGATTTTTACGTCACTCGTTTGCCATTAAATATGCATTAAAATTGCTTTAGAGAAAAATTGTGCTCCATGTACATTTGTTTACTTATTCCTTATTGATTTTATAAGTAAAGATGTATCTTTTTGTTAGCATGTGGTATACCAACAACAAGATCGAGCGACGACATGGTTAGGATCGCGGGATCGCGTTGGATGCGGAAAGCACAAGACCAGTCTGAGTGCAGAGCCTTGAGGGAGGCCTATGTCCAGCAGTGGACGTCTTTCGGCTGACATGATCATGATGGTATACCATATTCTCGAAAATAACCAAAAAAATCTATACAATACAATACAATACAAAGACTCTATTGTACACCAGACATAGTAAGCGATACAGAAAACAGATACACAGAAAAATATTACAAGGTGAGCAATAGGCGGCCTTATCGCTTAAGAGCGATCTCTTCCAGGCAACCTTTTTTACAGAAAGAAGTAAGGACTAGTTTACAACAGGTGGTGCATCAAAAGTAGATAAGAAAATTTAAACGTAACAGCAATACATCTACGAATACATACATAATTATATCGTACATATAATATACGTCCAAAATAAATATAGGTAGTGAGATAAACAGCAACAAATAAATAAATAAATTATAATAAGGCTAATAATTACAAGATGACAGATAGTGCTCCTTAAGCATAGATTTAAATAGTGACAAAGACTTTGCGCGTCGTAAGTCAATCGGTAAGAGTTCCACAACGAATAGCCTGGACAGTGTAGAATATACATAGAATTTGGAGTTAGATAGAGGCACGGAAAGGAGAAAGTTCTGAGAGCATCGAATAGAAGTTACGTAGCTAAATCGCTCTTTGAGGTAGCGGGGAGTTGCAGGGTTAAAGAGAATGCCGTAAAGAAGTGTGAAGAATGTGAGAGTTACGGCGAAAGCGGATTGGGAGCCACTTGAGCTGTGATCGAAAATTAGAGACATGATCGAACTTACGTAGACCAAATAATAAACCGAATGCATAGATTTTGAATTCGCTCAAGTTTGTTAAGCTGCTCTTCTAAGAGATCGGGATAACAAATGTCAGCATAGTCGAAAATAGGGTGCAGTAAAGTTTGAGCAAGCGCAACCTTGGTAGCAAAAGGTAGGAAATTCTGAAGCCGTCTTAAAGATCCCACCGCAGCAAACACCTTTCTGCTCACCTCGCACACATGAGGAACCATGAGAGAGTGCGGTCGAAAATAACACCCTGGCTCTTGACCTGATGTGCAAACGGTATTAGTACTCCGTCAAAAGCACCGGTGGCAGAGACGCAAAATCGACTCTTGGACAAGTCTCGAGCTACCAATGACAATGACCTGGGTCTTTGTCGATTGACAATCAGGCCAAATCGTTGGCTCCATTTTAAATCTTTTTTAGATCCAAGTTTACAGACTCGATAACCAACGAAAGATCGCCAAGCACGCCCTGAGAATAGATTTGTAGGTCATCAGCATAAAGGTGATACGAAGAGAGAAGATTATGAGAAATAGAATCTATAAAAATAGAGAATAATAATGGAGATAATACTCCACCTTGTGGTACACCAGCAAGAGTGTTGCACCAAGAAGATCTAGAATCTTCCACCTTTATTCTTGCCGACGACCACTAAGTAACTACGGAACCATTCAATAACCGCAGGAGATATGTTAAGAGAGCGTAAAATTCCAAGCATAATATCGAAATCAACAGTGTTGAAAGCATTGCTAAAATCCAATAGAGTTAAAACAGTAAGCTTTCTATTATCATACCATTCGAATATCATCGGTGATCTTCGCGAGTGCGGTTGCCGTGCTATGACCAGGACGGAAACCGGACTGAAAAGGATTGAGGAGGTCGTTACTGGTTAGATAAGACGATAATTGTTGATGTACAAGACGCTCCAAAACTTTTGACAGGAAAGGAAGAATAGAAATGGTCTGTAGTCAGAAAAGGATTGGACTGGACTTTTAGGTAGGGGAATAATTTCAGCATCCTTCCATACTAAAGGAAATACATTCGATGTGATAGAATTATTAAGTATAGAAGTGATGACAGGGACAAGTATATCAAGGAGAGGGAAGATCATAGCACGACTTACACTATCGACACCAACAGCGTTCGAGCGATGGACAATATGCTCTTCTTACATCACTGTCGGTAAATTGATTGAAATAAAAAGGAGAAGTATCGGAAGTTGGTAACGTTGAAAGATACGTCAGAGTTTTGTCTTTTTCAGATCCGCTGAACACAGCCGAAGAAGAGAATAATCTATGCTCTGAACACATTTTTTTTTTATTCGACTGGATGGCAAACGAGCAAGTGGGTCTCCTGATGGTAAGAGATCACCACCGCCCATAAACAGCTGCAACACCAGGGGTATTGCAGATGCGTTGCCAACCTAGAGGCCTAAGATGGAATACCTCAAGTGCCAGTGATTTCACCGGCTGTCTTACTCTCCACACCGAAACACAACAGTGCAAGCACTGCTGCTTCACGGCAGGATTAGCGAGCAAGATGGTGGTAGCAATCGGGCGGACCTTGCACAAGGTCCTACCACCTGCAAAAAATTAATATTCATTTATTTTTTGTCATTTGATTACTGGCAACACACACTGGTTGAAGACTATTTTCCAGCCAGGAAACCACTGCTAATCGAATTGTGCGCTCTCGCAAGACTTTCTTCGTAGCCCGCCCCTTATCCTATGCATGGCAAGCGCGATTTTTATCTGACAACAATTTACATGCACTGGCACCGCTCCCGGACGCAACTGCACAACCTAGTTCGCGATAATACGCTTTTTAAACACTAAATTATTTTTAAATGCCCATTAAAATACGGCTCTGACGGTTTCATAAGCTGCGATATTTATTGCCTAGGCTTCAGGGTGACAAGTTATTCATTTTAATTTTTGTTGTAATAATTTCTCTGCAGAGTTTTTTTACTAACATCTAAAAAATCAGCAAAGTCTCGCACCGATAATTATTTATATCTGCTAGTAACGCTGCTAGGAACGGTTAGTAAAATAATAATAAGCGTTATTACAAAACATTATCAATTAATTTTTAATTCAACGGGAAGGTAAAGTTCGGAACATCGTAAAAAAAAACTGCCTTTTGTAGCTCCTCATTTCTTTGTTTCACAGTATTTTTAAAATTAATGATTATTATTATTATCAGCCTATTCTGTCACAAAATTAATGATACAATATTTTATTTGCCTCAACGAGCTCTAAATAACCAAACCAAAGTCACTGACGTGGCTTAAGTATGATTATGATGATTTAATCAACTTACGAGAACTTAATAGTTGTTTCTCTTTATTTGTAACTTGATTTGATTATTTTCAAACGAATCATGGTTTACACTAGGATTTAATTAAATAAATGCAGAATATCAATTACTTAAAATGTTCTTAATTACTTAAGCAAATTATCTTAGCTTTTCTAAACTTATCTCTCACACGCCACACTAAAGCCACCGAAGCATCTTGTCCGAAAACCCAAGCCACTTATCACAGGAGACGGCAATGCGAGTTTTACTCTTCTTGAAAGTGTCTGATTCATAATCTGTTAATTTTATATTGTGTTTTAGGAATACCTAATTATGAGCAAGACTGAAATTATTATAATCACAATTATCGTTATAATATTATAATCCACCTGTATGATCAAGGGCATAAATAATAATAATATATATTCGTTACCAAGACGTCAAAAATATCTATACACCTTTATGCCACTAAACATAAGATCGATGTACATACATATTTTGAAGCTATGGCTGTATAATATATTTTTGCATTCAACTGTACGTTATTAAGTCCTGGCGCTTCATCGCCCGTTACCACGGCGTGTTCGCTTCGCTCACTCGGCTCACGCGTTATAGTTTCAAATGTACCTACTCTTTGCTTATCCTTTCGTACTTAATATCCGTTTCCTAAATTTACAGTAAAAGATATCAACTTTATTACTGAAATATCTTTGAAATGGGAAATATTTGGCCCCTTTTAGTGTCTGGTATATTAGATGGTTATGTGCGGGGAAAACGGTTAAATATCACAGCACAGTTATAACGTGAAACCCTGTAAGAGCATTGCAATCTTCAATAGTTTTTTTTTCTGATTTAAATGAATTTAAAGGTTTTATAATGTTTTATTTTAATATTTACCCGATAGCTATGCAAAAGTAACTCGCGTCATAATTACTCCGTGTCCGAAAATAAGCTAAAATAGAAAATCCGACGATTACTAATGATAGAATCCATTTAATAATCACATAAAGTCTTCATACAAATAAAATTTACTCCGCAACCTCAGAGCAACAACGACCTGGGATCGACAAAAAAAGGCCAAGTCCGATAAAATGACACCACACGGGTTCAGTACTGACATAGTTTCTGACTTGGGGATAATAAGACCTGCAACAAAGTAAATATACATCACCACCACCATCAATAATCGCTCAATTTTATTCTTGCTCAAGAAATGTAAGATAAATATCATGAGATCACGTGTAAAAGATATACAATGTAGTAAGTTGATTGCTGGCTGTTCATAATGCCAGCGAGAACTCTCTTTACACTGGTTTGACGCTTCGACAAGAGCTATCAATACTCGCTTAGCAGACAGAATACACGTACTCGTATAGAGAAAAACATCGCACTCATTATATTCGCTTATAAGCTATACTTACTCCGTTATCAAGCGGGCAGTTTGGTAGCTGCTTAAAATTAGTGATGCGCAATACAAACTTTATCTAAGTCTCGACGTTGTAGATATGTATGGGAACTCCGAAATGTATCTGAAAAAAGATTTTTTAAGTGATGTTCTAAGTGCTGCCACTGACTCCAAACGGTGTAAACGAACTTTAAAAAAATACTACCCGGCCTGTGATAACCAGGTTTGATCTATGTAACTATAGCTTAAGTTTGTACGCGGATTGAAACGCGATGACTCGCCAGCTATATTACATAAAGCACTAAGGGGTTTTCAATAGTGGCTCTTAATTTTCCACTCACTTGTACCACTTGTTTCTATATTTAAAAAAAAATTAAAAAAGTTTTTTTATTGAAATTGCACATCAATAATGTTAGGTAGCCACCAAACTGCCCGCTTGATAACGTTGTCTACTATAGTCCAGCGACAAAAATATAACGTAAGTAGGCACTCTCTTCTCGCTGCTCGCTAGCTTGAAGCTCTATTCGCTTCACGTTCATCGTCGGCAGTGCCCATTATGTTTTGTTTTCGCTTCTAGTACTCTTAATTATAATAGTTTCATGCTAACAGGATATAAGTTATCTTTAATTTTATGTTGCTAGCATGCCGTATGTAATTAAAAGTTGGTGTTGTATGCGCTAAAGTAATTTTTATTAAGTATGCTTTAATCAAAGCCCTTCATGGAAGCAAATTAACATACCAGACTGAAAAAGGTCGTGTTTACTCTTTGAAATTGGTATCGTGCGTGCATGTTAAGTTATTGTATGACCTAAATATACCTCTGATTGGATTTTTGGAGTCTTTTGTATTTTTTATTTCAACACCAAATTTGTTTACTTTTAAATTGTGGTGTTGAAATAAAAAATACAAAACAACTCCAAAAATCCAATCATAATTTGATTGCTTAATAGCGACATCTCTTGTCTGGGTGAGCGGTTAGTTCTGAAAGAATGTGACACACTACACTACGTTTTACACTAGCTAAGATGAAATAATTATACCCTTCCATGGCACTGGTAAAAAAGTTTAACAATATTTCCGTCGGTGGTCCCAAGTTAACACGGAACCCTAGAACACCATAAAATTAAAACACAAATCCTTCAGTACTTAGTAAGCGAGGATTATGCCTCACCCTGAAATGTTCGCGAAATAATTAAGAAGAGTTCAGTAAACGGCGTGTTTTAAGTATTAAACTGCAAGTTTGCCACCGGTTGTAAATTAAAATCTCCGGACTTGGCTCGCTTTTTAGAAAGCTTTGTTTTCAGAAAAGTTAGGAACGTTTTAACAATCCGACTAATATGTAAATGTGAAATTTCATAACTCTGTTTGTTTGTTGCTTGTTACCTTTTCACGTGTAAGCCGCTAAACCGATTTAGATGAAATTCTGTAGGTATACAGATACTTTGAGTACCGGGGAAGAACGTGGAAAGAAAGAAAGAAGACGTTTATTCAATAACACAGAAGACACACATATACAGCAAAATTAACACTAATAAACCAAAAAAATACAGAAAGACCAAGCACACATGAAAATAGTAAGTAGCTATTTCATCATCATCATCATCTCAGCCGTAGGACGTCCACTGTTGGACATAGGCCTCCCCCACAGACCTCCAGTTGCTTCGGTTGGCAGCGGCCTGCATCCACCGTAAACCTGCGGCTTTTAACCAGGTATCCGTCCATTCTTGTTGGTGGACGTCTACGCTGCGCTTCCGATCCGCAGCCTCCACTCGAGAACTTTTCGGCCCCAACGGCCATCCGCTCTCCGTGCTATATGGCCCGCCCATTGCCACTTCAACGAGCTGATTCGCTTGGCTATGTCGGTGACCCTTGTTCTTCTACGTATCTCCTCATTTCTGATTCGGTCCCGTAGAGAAACCCCAAGCATAGCTCTAGCTATTTAAATACATATTATTATACACAATTTTGTGTGTCCCTGCTAATGTGAAACGGTCGCTGACTCCGCATTATGCTGAAGCGTTAGACGCCTGCAGCCATAGGATAGTTTTTAACCCAGAAAATTGCATAGTTCCCGCGGGATAGTGAATGGTGGCAAACGAATTCTACACGGAGTCGCGAGCGAAGAACGCTGGAAGAACACACGCATCAGAAACCCAAGTATATCACCACTACACGACGTTGACGCATTTCGAACGCAACCAGAATTCATTCTCCATCATCTGAGCAACACAACCAGGTAGGCCTTGCAGGCCTGAGTATTTTTTTTTCACTATAATACGTCCAATCATTCCTGAAAAAATAAAACCGGCCAAGAGCGTGTCAGACGCCCGAAATAGGGTTCCGTAGCTATTACGAAAAAATTTAGTAATATTTTTCTAAAGATTTCGTATGTTATACGGAATCTACCATAGTTTAGGTATATTTTATACCTTAGGCTGCTATTTACTCTTAAAACTACTAATAATTCTCAAGCAAACTTAGCCGTTATAGTTTCCTGGAAAGTTTGATATACTTACTACCATCATGATTTTTTCAAATTTTTCCACCACCGGTTTAGATTTTAGGGGGGGGGACGCTCGATTTTAATGAAAATTTGCACTTTAAAGTTGATTATTTCTCAAACAATCCCTGAATCGAAAAATCGTCTTAGCAAACCCTAGTTTAAAGACCTATCCAACGATACCCTCACACTATAGGGTTGGGTGAGAGAAAAAAATCACCCCCACTTTACGTCTATGAGAGGTACCCTAAAATTTTTTTTTTATTTTATTGTACCATTTTGTCGGCATAGTTATATCTGTGCAAAATTACAGCTTTGTAGCATTGCTAGTCCCTCCCTGAGCAAAGCCGCGGACGGACAGACAGACAGACATGGCGAAACTATAAGGGTTCCGTTTTTGCCATTTTGGCTCCGGAACCCTAAAAAGGCTTCTACAGACAAACAAAAATATTTCTAGAAGTTACTCTTTCTTTTGAAGCTCCAAACCCCAAACTACTGGGTACTTTCACGCAGAAATATTTACTTTCGTTTCTCTGTACAGTATTGTTCATTGCCGAATATTGGTTCGCCTAAAAAAATATAACGGATCCATTGTCTACTGTTCAATAAATAAAACAAAAATAGTTGTTAGTATTTTCTACTCGTTATTTATATTAAACTTGATCGAACTGTATAAACTACTTTATATTCTGTGCCCGCAGGTAAAGGTCGACCAGCGATCGGGTGGGGCGGGCGGCGAGTGCTTTCTCTATCCATTGCGTGTGCCAGGTAAACAACGATTTTTACGGCAAGCGACACGGCCATGAACAGTGAACTGTCATCACTGATTTTAGCAAGTAACTATAAACTCAATGTGGATTTAAGTTATCCAAATATATATTTTTTTGTTAAAATGGCCTCAAGGGTACGTCGTTCAATTTGCTGAGCTTTGTCGGCATGATCAGTTTTTCCTGTGAATGTGTTCATTTTTTGGCGGGAGGTGCGATGGCTGAATTTCTCAGAAGGTATCAAATCAAATAGTTCTTTAGAACACTCACCGTGCTTGAGCCTATGAAACATACAAAGAGAACCTACTTCCTTTTATATGGATAGAGAATCCAGACGATCAGAAATCAGTTTTTCACCGGCAAGTAGAGCTGCTCTACGTTGATCGCGGTCAGATTGGAAGGAGAAAGTATATGGGTGCCCCTGTCAAGAAATGAGAACAGTATTACAGATAGTTCAACTCAGTTGTGCGCGCGGCCCTATGTGTGGGTAAAGCGATAAAAACACGTCTTGCTCGGACGACGACTGCCGCGTCACGTGAAAGTTGTATATTTACAAGCGCACGCACACATAGGGCCGTGCGCACAACTGAGTTGAACTATCTGTAAGTGCGGCCGCACCTTGTACAGTTGAAGAGGGTGCTTAGGAGTAAAGTATTGTCTCGAACTATTTAGCACCTTAGCCTTTTCTTCCAGATGACTACGGAAGGTCCCGTTGTTAGATTTGATGATTAGGTGAGTACAAAGCAAGGAGATATGATAAAAGAGGATTTTTTTGCGGTGATCGCATACTTGTGTCGTGTCTTCATTTCGGATTAGATCTTGTATCTAAATAACTAAGTAATGATGGCTGTTGTCAGTGGGGACATCCTTTGAAATACTGTCAAAGGTTTCTAATTACAAACTGGTCCGGAGAAACAATAAAATATACAAATCAACTTTCGCACTCAAAAGCGATGTTTGACGTTGTCAAAGCTTCTATTACTCCCACCACGGAACAGAACTCCCACCGTCCCACTTTTTCCGAAATATAATTTATTCACCAGTGTTTTGATTAATGCGGCTGCCTTTAAGAAAACAAAGGGAGGGAAGTAATCAACAATGAAGAATTGTTTTGAGTCGAGAATTTCAAAGGAGATTAACTGGCCGGTTTGAGACGAACAAAAAAGGGGTATTTTGTATAAGGAAGTGAATTCAAAGGATACCGCTGTTTTTTAGGGACGGAAACGCGAATTTTCTTACTCTCGAACAGTAAATAAGGAAGGTGTTTTGTTTGGGCACAATGGTCTTAAAGATGTATAGGTAAATACTCGTAGTTCATTTCTTTCGGTATATTCTTTTGGAGTGTTGAATACTTGATTCGTTGTGGCTGTAATGGCTCTGGATTTAATTTTATACAAAATACATTTTTATAGCAAGAAGGGTGTGCAGTTTTGATTTTATTTAAGTTTGTTACTTTGTCAGGTGACTCGCTTAGTTATGCACTTGGGTGATTCTCTTCAAGTCTTCAAGTTAACAGAGTGATGATGTCCATTGGTCGAAGATCACAAGTAAACCTTCATGATGAAATCTTGGGAAAATAGTGTGGCAGGTGATTTCCCTTGCCTTCCACACCGCAGGCCCCCTGTGCCACAAAAGTTAAAAGTGCTACAATTCAACAAAATTGTTAAGTGTAGGTATATTAGAAACATTACAACACACAACATTAGGTGTTGTGATGCTCTCTCTCTCTCTCTCTCTCTCTCTCTCTCTCTCTTAGTCGCCTTTTACGACAACCACGGAAAAACCAGAAAAAGAGACCAAAACAAAAAACAACAAAAAACAAGTATGAAATTTGGAGTTTAAATAAAAGAAATACAAAAAGACTCCAAAAAACCAGTCATACTTAAGTAATAATAATATTTACCAGAGCTGTCGGTGAAAGAAAGCATGATCATGATCAGTGAGTGTGAAGCACCAATCTCTCTGAACCGTTTGGAAAATGACATCCTAAGCTCACTCGTTCTGAGAGAACGCCTGTGTTCTGTGTGTGTGTGTGTGTGGGGAGGGTGTGTGTGCATCGGGAATTCGGGACATATATATGCCGAGTATGATGATTATAGTATGAGAGATTCGTCAGAGAAACGGACTATTAAAACCACATTCTATAGTTACCATCAACCCAAATAAGTGGTTCTACCAATTTTTAAACAGTTCCTATCAAATGAATATGTCGCTAAAGTCGAACTTTCAAGTTGACAGGCACGTCTATTGGCATTATTGTTTTATACATGCAAATGATTATCAACTTTAGGGTGATAGACCACATATTTGGCTGATGGTACATGCATACATTTGACTATCAAAATTACCTCAACTTAGATGCGTCGTATCTACATTGATGTCCATTGCTGGACTCTGATTAATCCGCGATAAATTGATTAATTACGGACGGCCAGTGTGCGGTGAGCCCATTAAGCGGATGAGGTCAGCGCAGACAGGACAGTTTGTCAGTTTTATTTATTTTTACTTCGACAAAAAAGGAAGTTTGTATTTTCATCTGCACCTGTTATACTCTCAACTCACGGTTATAAGTTAGGAATGGTCCGAATTCACTTTCAATTGATGTATATATACATGGCTCGTAAGTTCATTTTACCGCACTCTAGGGCGATTTTTTACAGTTTTTTTAACTCTTCATTTTAAAAGTTTACAAGCAAAGAATTTTAAATGACAAAAATATCGACTTATACGCAGAAAAATGTTAAAATATACAAAACTAAGTAATGAATTTACAAAATTGATTGTAATTCATATAAACTGTAATTTAATTACCTCAGTTTTTAATTATTTCCACCTTTTATTGATTCGAAAAAATTGCAGTGGTTGAACGCCTCGAAACTTCGCTTGATAATTTTAGTTAACCTAAGTTAACTTACGCATGCGCAATACGGATGCTGACTTACGAACCTCGTATCACAAATAACTATAACCGACGACACAAAACGGAGGAGATACTCAAGACTAAAAAAATTTTTTAACAAAAAAATTAAGCCACCAAAAAACCGAAAAGCGAAAAAAAATAAACCTTTTTCTCCTTCCTCTACTATTGAACCGTTTCGTCTAACCGTTTAGGCTATACTAGTGATGTAACGAATGTCATTTTTTGAACATTCGCGAATGCGAATGCGAATATTCAGTTTTTCGCTTTGGCACCAAAATTGTCTATGGCAGTCTCGTTCGAACGAAGTGCGTTCCGTTTGTTCTTTGTTCCGAGAATTACCCAGTTTATACTAACGCATCGCAAAGTAAATAAATAAATAATACCAAATGATTAAGTGAAGACTGATAATGTGATTATGATTATTATTATTATTATATTTAGCCTATATCTGTGTCCTGTACTGCTGGGCAAAGGCCTCTCCTCTTGACTTCCACATCTCCCTATCCAGAGCTATATTTGGCCACTCACTCAATTCCGCGTCCAGGTCATCTCGCCATCTCCGCCTCGGCCTGCCTTGCCGTCGGTGCCCGTCATGTGGTACCCACCATGTGGCTTTGTGTGATTTTGTGATTATGATTAAGTAATTTTTTTGTACCTATAAAAAACATTAAAATTGATTTTATTAACCTATCTATCTAAAAATTGTACTTTTTCTGATATTCATATTCGCAAAACATTCGCAGAAATTTTGCGAATGCGAATGCGAATGCGAATATTCGTTACATCACTACTATAGACTAAAGAAATAGGCATACATTTTTTTATATTAATGTACTAGTGCTTACCCGCGGCTTCGCACACGTAAATCAGATCCAGAAGCTGAATTGAAATTTTGTGATTTTTTAAAATTCCCGTGAGAATTCTCGCAAATTAAATCGTGGTTTTACATTGACGTTACATTAAAAACAATCATGTAAAATTTCATGATTCTAAGCCCAGCGGTTGTTGTTTCGAGATTTTATCCCTATCCCGTGGGAATATCGGAATAAAAAGTAGCCTATATATATGTTTTAGATGCCCAGCTATCTACATACCAAATTTCACCTAAATCCGCCCAAACGTTTCAGCGTGAAGGAAACAAACATACTCACTCACTCGCAAACTTTCCCATTTATAATATTAGTAGGAAGAATTTCTTACTCTTATAAGAAATTATTACCCTCTTTGGGCATTAGGGTGAATAATAATAAATAAATAAATATATTATACCTACAGACGCGTCTGTGATGTTCCTCTATGCTCCACAGACAATACCCGGCGGTGCGAACGATCGTTCGCAATGCTCATCGAATGATGTATCGCTAACGAAGGCTGCACTGCGCAGCCCTTATGCTTTGTTAAAATCACTGGCAATGATTTTACAAGTCAATAAGTCAATTTACATTGTACTAGCCGTTACCCGCGACTCCGTTCGCGCAGAATTCGATAATCTCTATCCCGCGGGAACTATGCTAATTTTTTTTTCCGAGAGCAGTGTCTATGTGTGCGTTGCTCGAGCGCACTTTGTATGTAGATTGATTTCTGTACCTATCTGTTTTCTGGCTGTAGGTTACCAACAAAAATTAGGTTAGAACACAAGTTGTTAGGCCAAACAAAATTATGCGACACGAGTTTCGGCGGCGGTAATATACGGAACGAGATTATGCCAAAAAGGTTTTTTTTTTTCTTTTTTTTTAGCATTTACGCTGTAAAACTATCATAATGTCCTTCTCCGGGACTCAAACTATCTGTATAGGTAAAAATCATATCTCAGAAAGTAACAAAGATAGGGAGCTGAAACTTACAGGAAATAATAATTGTCAGAGGGCTCTTATTAAAAAAATTACAGTGAACGTTTGGTGAAAGGGCCGCTTCTCCATGCAAACACGGCTACGTTCTTTCATCAAAATTCAGTTGAGCCGTTTTTGTGATATCGAAATGTGAAGTGACAAAGTCGGGGGATTTTCCAACTTTTTGTTGGTGATATGTTTAATAGTTTGTGGTGTTGTTAGTTTAAGCTTGAGGTCCCGGGTTCGATTCCCGTGTCGGGGCAGATATTTGTATGAAAATACTAATGTTTGTTCTCTGGTCTCGGGTGTTTAAATATGTATCTATCTATATAATTATATTTATCCGTTGCTTAGTACCCATAACACAAGCTTTGCTAAGCTTACTTTGGGACTAGGTCAATTGGTGTGAATTGTCCCGTGATATTTATTTATTGATAAAAAAAAATAACTGTCCAATATTTTATGTTCATCTAACCGACGAATATTAATTAGTTTAGATAACTAGTCCATTAGGTACTTACAATACATTAGGAACACTCATCATAATTTCATACATATTTTTATTCCGAGATGACCAACTGCTCTGAAATTGGTTTCTTGTTTCTTTTCAACACAAAAAACTGTAATAACGCGGTTGCTTAAGAGATTTATTATGTTTTCTGGAACTTTACCCGGGCTTATTAAATTTAGCCGACTTTTTTTGGCAAAGAGTGAATACGTTTACTGTTTGCATTGCCAAATGCGGCACGATCATATTATTTGCCTATCTGAAGATAAAAAAAGTTTTATTTAAAATCTTGCTTGTATGTTGGAATGTTATCTTGCTTTCAAATAAAAAAAACCGCATTCAAATCGGTCCAACCGTACAAGAGCTATGGGGCCGCAGATATACACACAGACACACATAGGGGTCAAACTTACAACACCCCTCTTTTTGCGTCGGGGGTTAAAAATACGACGACCCCGCTCTCGAACATTTACGCGCTTCATTTTTGTCGTTTCTCTCTTTTGTGTCGCATCTGCAGTACCCCTGGTGTTGCAGGTGTCTATGGGCGGTGGTGATCCCTTGCTATCAGGAAACCCACTTGCTCGTTTGCCATCCAGTCAAATAAAAAAAAAGTCTTATTCAATTGACAAAAAAAATGTGTCCAATATTTTCTAATAATCCAACTAAAGTACCTACTAAATAGAGTAAGTAATATTTTTTTCATCCCTCTCATTCGGAAAAGTAACTTTTTCTCCCTGACGAGAGGTACCAAAGTGCAACTTTTCTGTTCAAGGCTTTTCTAAGTATTTTATTGCAAATGCAATTTTTAGAAGTTGATGCTGGTTGCTCTTTAATATATTTAGAATTGTTTTATTTAAATTTTCGTCATACTCGGTGTTAAAAGTTGTACGAGTCACTCGGGACCAAAATTATTTTCATCTTCGGCGTTAACACTTAAATCCCTCATTACACTCAGTATTATACTTTAGAATCCCTCGCTACGCTCAGGATTCCATTGTAGAATCTTTCCCTACATTCTGGATTCAATATACCGCCCTCGCCGTAAAAACTCCATTTTGCTCTCTTGTTACACAAATAACTACTCAGGAATCAGGAAACTACCCAAATTGTGGCTAATAGTGAAAATTGTACATAATGTTTCACACCCATTGATATATTTTATTTAATAAATGTGATGCCGTATCTGTCTTAAATATCCAAGAACAGAAAACAAACATTCGTATTATTCATACAAAATTTCTGCCTCGGCCGGGAATCGAACCCTCACCTCAAGTCTCGTAGCCAGGTCCTCTAACCACTTGGCCACCCGGTCGTCTCAATTAAAACTAAACAACAGGAAGTTATAACACTCGTTAGCACCAAGGATAAAGTAAAATCCGACCCCTAAAGCGCAGTAAACCATCTAAATCCACATTTAACTACACCGTGCATAATCCTGTTTAACGATAATCCATCTTTCGAATCTTTTCTTATTCGGAATGGTTTCGCTTAATTAGCGGTAATCCATCGAGACGGAGATATTCTGGATGGAATGAAACGACCCAGCCGGCGCCACTGGGTGCCTATTTATGTATGTTGGATACACACAGCCGGCTTATTCGTACCACAGATTATAACGGCGTGGAAGTAGAACCTAAAATCATACTGCAGATGCTAAAGCTATTTTTTTTTCTTTCTTTCTTTAATGTATTTTTATTATGTTTTGTGCGAATAGCGAATAAATATTTATATTTCTATTATTTCTATTTCTTAAGCTTACAACTTTAAAGGAACACAGACAGCGTGGCGATAGAGACCTACAAAATCCTTACCGGGTATTACGACCTGCAGGAGTTCCATGACTTGTTAAATCTTAGTAACAACACACGTCTGCGGGGCCACCAATTTAAGCTATCTACTGAACGATCGCACAACAATCCTCGCAGACATTTCTTATGTAACAGTGGTCAAGACATGGAAGAACCCAAAGAGGATTAAATTCATCCAGCTTTTTTGACCATCAAACTTTGTATTTAACTTTTTTTTATTTTACATTGTCGATTGACTTTTAAAATACTATCTAAAATACAAATCTAGAATACAAACTCACTTATACATTAAAAAAACTAGACAAAGATCGTCTCCCGACGTTAACGACCGTGAGTTTAAATAGAAAATGTATTCGTAGCGACAGACAGACAAGCGTTCTATTGTTACGCCGTAGTACATTCCTGATACACTTGACTTAATTATGGTACAATAAGGACTCTCTTATTTAATTGTTTTCTTTGTCAGTGCTTATTTAGGAAGCAGACGTAGACAGCTTAATACGCTTCGTGGGATAGTGTTTCGCTAAAGCAATATTTATTTAAATCAACATGTAGTATGGCGATTCACCACTTTGTCTTTAGAATTTAGTAGTCATAATCATCATCATATTTGACAGAGGACGTCCACTGTTGGACATGGGTGCCCCCCATATACTTACTGTACAATCCAGTTAGATTTCTACACTTGTACCGTAGTTGTAGTAGTTAGTTGATGAAGTGCAGAGAAAGAACGATGTATTAATGTTGCTTTATTCACGTTTAAGATACACAGTAAGTTAGTTAGTTCTCCTTTCGATGTTTATCGTATGACTATGTTAAGCACTCTAATTATTGTAATAAAAACAAGTATTTATAAAAGGTTATTGCTCGGCTGTATGTAGGTCGCAGCGTCAACATAAAAATGTACAGTGGTGAGACTGTACTCTTACAGTTTCTTCGGTTGGAAGCGGCTTGCATCCACCGTGAACCTGCGGCTTTAAGGTTAGCTTATTACAGCCACCCGGCACCCGACCAGCACCGCCTCGCCTCGAGCGCTTAGTATTCTTTATTTGGATTTGTATGGGCATGCGCTCACTACATCAACTTCGTTGCGTCACCGGATCGCCTCACTCACGAGGAAGCCACGCGCGAGTGGCGAGAGGACCACTCGCTCTCCACCCCGCGCGTGAGGTCCACTCGTTGTCAACGCGCCGTCCGCGCGTGGATCACCTGTCGGCAACGAGTGAACGCCGAAAGTCGAGGCGGTGCTGGTCGCGTGCCGGGTGGCTCTAATGAGCAGCAGCAGCAGGTGCTAGGACCTTGTGCAAGGTCCGCCCGGATTGCTACCACCATCTTGCTCACTAATCCTGCCGTGAAGCAGCAGTGCTTACATTGTTGTTTCGGCGTGGAGAGTAAGACAGCCGGTGATATTATTGGCACGTGAGGTACCCCATCTTAGGCCTCTAGGTTGGCAACGCGTCTGCAATACCCCTGTTGTTGCAGATGTTTATGGGCGGTGGTGATCTCTTACCATCAGGATATCCACTTGCTCGTTGGACATCCAGTCGAATAAAAAAAAAATGAGCTGTAACCAGTGGCCGTATTGTCTAAAGCCCGAACGCTTGTGATAGAATTCACCATTTCTTTCAACGTTCATTCAATACTATGACTATGTAACGAACCCCCCCCCCCCAATATAATGAAACTTTTTGCCCTCTCAAGCAATCTAACGCAACTCTACCAGCTCAAAAGCTAAACCTAAAGCTAAAAGTTGAAACTCCTGACTCTAAAGCTAACTGCTAATTAAATCATAACTCCTAAGCTCAAAGCTATGACCTACCTATGTGCAGCCTACCTATATAACTAGAGCTTATGAGTCCTACTGAGAAGTCTGAAACCTACTATATGATAGCGTGATGATGTGAATTGGCCATGTGATCGTCTAGTGGTTGTCTAGTGCCTAAATAAAATGATTGACCCTTCGTTGTGTCCGTCTAGGTAACCCATACGGTTCTTTTAGTGAAAAAGTAAAGATTGGTTGGTCTGAATTTAATTTAATAACACTACCTATCGCCTTATATGATCACCCTGAGAGAGGGGAGCCTACTGCTCAAGACTTGAGAGTTGATAATCTTGGTAATTGCGTGGTTATGAAGTGGTTAATTAGTTAATAGTATACAACAATTCTCATCCGCCTATCAATTCTAATTTTTAGCTATGTTAGTTCCACAGCGGTGGGATTCTAGACTCAAATGCAAGCTCAAATGTTGTACCTAGGTAAAGTATATAATCACCAGCAATAATGCTTGCCAGTTTGTAGACGAAATATATTTTCCTTTCCTATAATGTATTAATGCACTAGGTGTTAGGTTTACTCTTACTTTAGCTTGTATTTGTATTGATTGAATACTCATGAAGAATTATAGGATTTATTTGGAAATAATCTACATCATCACTTTCAATGATTAATTATAAGCTTGAGGTTAATGTAGAAAGGTTTAATATATATATATATATTATATGTATAACCCCCCCCTTACCTCCCACCGTTTATAGACCGGGGTGGTAGATAATAAATCGGGTATTCTTATCTTACCAAGTAAAGGCAGATTGTTAGTTTTGCAGGTAAGTAGTATTCATTCACTACCTAAAGAATACCGACCAACTTAATATCTATTGGATGGAGGTAATGGTCTTCCCGTCTGTACAGTTAAACACAATATGAGTTACTCACTTTAAGAATACTGCAAATAATTATATTATTGTTTTGTAAGAATCTGTCGATAGCAGATAGTTTAAACATTTACGATTAATTCAGTCTGGCTCTCAGTACATGAATAGCGTTCCCCTGTCAAGAATAGAACTTTGCTACATGCCTAGCTTTGACCAAATATAACACATAAATGTCGAGAATTTTCTTTGAATGGAATTATCAGTAGGTATCCCATAATTGTGTCAACCTCAGACATAGAAACTTTAATAGATTATTTTTAATTATTTTTCTATTTCCGTATTAGATGTCCCTAAGCGCTCCTTAAATCTAGACTTAATTCTAATCTTAAGATTAGGCAATATCGCGCACCGTGCGGTACTCTCCCTAGGAATCACTATCCGACCGAATGGCCAGTTCAGTCAGACAACGATCCCCAAGCGAGTCCCCAGCAACAGCATCATACATTCACCGGCGAATTTCTAATGATAACCGTTAGTTCCCTACAACGCCCTATAAACCGAACGCGTGTTAACCTAGACGATGTACGATCAAAACCTAACGGACCTTGCCTAGTTCTGGTCTCCTAGTACAATAAAAGTGGTAAAACTACCAAACTCATGAAGTTTGGTTTTACGCCCTATGAAATACCGCCTAGTAAATACCTTCCCTACCACAAACCTATTCAACGTACCTAGATGCCCTAACAAACCTAGCCTTGTATCGATCTACCTAGGCCCTAGGCTAAAATGTAATACTTACGTCCCAAAACTAGAGGTGGCGAGCACCTCACATTTATTTTTAATTGCGTGGTGTGTAATGTTCAAAGTTTTCCGGAATGACAGGGAAAACTGCTAGCTAACTAACTAAGGGATCGAGGTGGCATCCTTAGTGTACCTATTCCTAATCCTACGCCATGTGTAATAACCCCACCCGCGACCGAAGTCAGGGATGCGAGTGGAGTAGGGCGGAGAGATAATTGTGCGAATATATACATATATAAAGGGGGGTCCAGCACCACCGAACTCACGTGCACCGACACTGCGGATACACGGTGCCCGGGTACGCGCCGGGAGAAGATAGCCTGACCGCCAGAGTTGGCGACTATAGTCAGACGCGGAATCGTTCTCCTCAATTCCGTCCCGTCCCGAAGGACGTTATACCTCTAAACTTTCGTATATCACCGTTAGGTATCAGGTTTAGAGGCCGGGAACCTCGTCCCGTACAGTCCCTACTTTCAAGCGATTATAAAGCGGTCCGATCCCACAGAATAAGGAAAACTGGAGGGCTAATAGCAAAGGAACCGAAACAAAACGCATGGGTACTCCCCTAGCGACATCGGCTCCGCTACCACCCCGCCAGCTATTCACAAACACAAAAATGAAGCCTGGAGAACTAACAGCGAAAAGACCGAAACAAAACGCGTGGGTAACCCCAGCGACATCGGCCTAACACTGCCAGCCCGCCAGCTTATATACAAATAAAATCGCGTAGTTACTATGTAGATCAATTACCCAGCAGCGTAACGACCTGCACTTGAAAGAACCCAAAGTTGACTATCCGTTCCTACGAGCCGCAGCCCTTTTTATAGTTTTTTTTGTGCGACAGCGTGTATTCCTGCTATAACTACATCTACCCCACCTGCTAATACTGCTAACACTCCTACATTTCCTGCTCTATAAGCACTTCCTGTTACTAAGGCGCCAGCGCCGTTAAGAGGTTTTCTTAATATTGCTGCGCCTCCAGCCGCCTGTGTTCCCTCGTTTCCGTGCATTTCGGGCCCTTCCGCATATTGCTTCAGCTAAGTCTCGCGCATCTCGCGCGCTTTATGCTCCTACGGTTACAACTGCGCTTCCTAACATCCAAGCGTCTACAACTACAGTAGCTATTCAAGGTTTTCTACAATTCATACGACTGCGCCTACACCTGTGTTTTAGGTTACTAAGGAGACAGAGCCGCTTAAGAGGTTTTATGTAATACCGGTGTTTACGTACACAGCTAAGACTCCTGCTATTGCGCGATTCCGTGCGGCAGCGCCTCCCGCGCGTATACCTACACTTCCTGTTACACATACTACTGCAGCGCCAACGGCGTTTCGTGCTATGCGTTTCCGGCGTCCGGAGAGCTTAAGTAAATTCCTTCATTTCCTAGCACTCGTCCTACTGCAGAGACAGCGGCGTTTCGAGTATCGCGTTTCGAGCTACTTAACCAACAGCTACACTTCCTATTCTTTCATAGACAACGGTGTCTCATGCGTTTCGTAAACTTCGAGCTTTTACTGGAACAAGTGGAACAACTGCATTTCCTATCATACAAGCGTTTAAAACTACAGCTGCTATTCAAGGTTTTCCTACAATCCATACTGCAGCGCCTATACCTGTGTTTTAGGCTACTAAGGAGACAGAGCCGCTTAAGAGGTTTTATGTAATACCGGTGTTTACGTACACAGCTAAGACTCCTATCACAGTGCGATTCCGTGTGGCAGCGCCTCCCGCGCGTACACCTACACTTCCTGTTATACATACTACTGCTGCGTCAACGGCGTTTCGTGCTATGCGTTTCCGGCGTCCGGAGAGCTTAAGTAAATTCCTTCATTTCCTAGCACTCGTCCTACTGCAGAGACAGCGGCGTTTCGAGTATCGCGTTTCGAGCTACTTAACCAACAGCTACACTTCCTATTCTTTCATAGACAACGGTGTCTCATGCGTTTCGTAAACTCCGAGCTTTTACTGGAGCAACTGGGTTTCCTATCATACAAGCTATTACTGGGACAGTAGCGACCCGAGGGTTTTCTACACTTCGCGCCCTTGCGCCTACAACCGCGCTTTCAACTACCAGGGAGACAGAAGCGTTTAAGGGGTTACAAGCAATTCCTACACTTTGGCACACAGCTAGACTTAATACTATTGCGAATTGTTACGAGGCAGCGGTGTCTACGCGCACATATACGTTCCCTACTATATCGACGTCTCATACTATGTGTTCCGAGAGCCAGAAACGCTTAAGCCTCCTCCCCCATCTCCTAGCATACGGACTATTACACAGGCCGTGGCGTTCTAAGCATCGAGTTCCGAGCTACTTGAACTTCAATTATATTTCCTATTACTCCAGAGACAGCGACGCCTCCCGTGTTTCGTAAACCTAAGGATTCTACGGCCGTAATGGCTTTTCCTGTCACACGAGCTATTTACAAGCTAGCTGTGGCCCAAGGGTTTCCTACAATTTCAAGCTTCTGTGTCTCTAACCGTGTCTTCGACTACCAGGGAGACAGAACCGCCTAAAGGGTTACAGTTAATTTCTACACTTCTTCATACAGCTAATCTTTATACTATAGCGTAATACTATGCGACCGCGGCGCCTACATATACATATACGCCTCCTGCCTCAAGTCCAACTACTGTGTCTCCAGTGGCCCACGCGTTGCGTTTCCATCTACTAGGCCGCCTAAACATTTACCTCAGTTTCCTATTGTATGTCCCACTACAGCGGTTACGACGTTCAAGGCACTCCATTTCGAGCTGCCCAAGCGTCAACTGCATCTCCTACCCCTACAGAGACAGCGGCGCTTTATATATTAAATGCAACTAACGCCTTTACCACCGCAACTGTATTTCCTACGATGTTAACTATTCAATCGTTAGCGGCCGTTCCTGTGCCTCATACAATACGAGCCCTTGCTCATTTAACTGCGCTTTATCCTACTAGGGAGACAGAAACGCCTAAGGAGTCTTATCCGGGAGCGACACCTACACATACACCTCGACTTACTGCTTTATAGGACACTCTAGCTATAACGGTGCCTACGTACACATTCCCATCTCCTACTATACGTATTGCTACAAAGATAGTGACGGCTCGTGAAGCGCGATTCATGAGTCTACGAAGTTTAGTCAGACAGCCCCACTTTTAGCCATAAAGCGCGTTTACAAGACAGCGGTATCAGTACCAACTTCTCTATCTCCCAATGCTCAGTCTATTACTGATACTGCGGCGATTCACGTAGTAGGTTACCTGCGGCCTGAGGGTTTCTGGGTTTATCCGCGGCTCCTATCATTTTGGCTATTTAAACGGTAACCGCGGTTCATATGTTTCGTACACTACAAACCCTTGCGTATGTAACTATGTCTTGAACTACCAGGGACACAGAACCGTCTAAAGGGTTACAGTTAATTCCTTCACTTCTACATACAGCTAGTCTTTATACAATAGCGTAATACTATGCGACAGCGACGCCCCCTGCCGCAAGAATTATTACAAAGTCAACGGTTTCTCTCGCGATCCCGGCGTTTACATATATTCCTACATTTCACGACGTCACATATATAACTCAATCTCCTTATGCTTAACGCTCTCCTCGAGCTAAGCACCTAGCTGCATTTCCTACCTCACTAACTACCAGGATAATAGGAGTCATAAGGAGTATACAAGTACTTGAACTACAACTTTCTCGGCCCTATATGCCTCCATGTTCGCGCTTCCAGCCGGATCTCTCACAGTATAAATCACCAGGAACGCATCACCTAACAGGAGTACTACGCGGTTTTACTAAGTCATTCGAGTGTGATAGTAATAGAGTTTGCGAAGGTCAGAACGAGACAGACATATGGCTGTCAGTTCCGAACGATAAAAGAAGAATATTGCAGCTTGAATGGAGTCGCCAGAGTGCGAAAGAAATAGAGTTTGTAAGAGTAAGAGCGAGACAGGTGAACGACTCTGAATAATGAATGAAGAATTAACCTAAGGGTTGACTCTAAACAATATGTAAAAGAGACAGACAATGAGACGCACGATACATTCTTCTTTATTCGCTTTTAATTTGTTTGTGATTATGGCCAAATCCCATGCATTTAAGGTAAATTTTACAATATGAATCACTAGGGAGGCAGCGCCTAATAGGAGAACAACCGATTTTATTAATGAAAGTGTTAGAACGCGAAGGAAATAAAGTTCAAAAGGTTGTAATGAGATAGTCATATTAACACCGTAAGATGAATGGAAGCAAAGGTTAGTTCTAAGTTTGAATAATGTATGGAGCTGTGAAAAACGAAGAGCTTTATTGTTTTATCATCAAGTATATTATATTTCATTTGAATCTATGTATTCACTTGTGGTTAAATATAGTCACCCTTCCTTTTAATGTGATCATTTAGGTAAATAAATAAGCGATTAACCGAATAATAGAGACCAGACATGGTAAACAGCAGAGGCTTATTTAATACATTGTGAACTTTGCAGTAGTTATTTAATTTTATGTTTATTTATTTATTTATTCATATATTTGTGAACGAAGCGGTACAAGGTGTCTCTTGTTCCGTTTCAACTATGTGACAGAAAAAGACAGTGAATAAGAGCGCGAGAGTTCTCGCTTTAACCTTTTCGACACCAACGACTCATATTATACGCACCGCAGGTTCCACGCCAACGACCTATAATATACGTCCATTACTTCAATGCAAAAGCAACCTTCGTTCAACTGTGTTAAGGTTAAATTTTAGACATTACAATATATTGTAATACCATGGAATATATTGTAGAAGCCTGGCGTATGGGTGATGTCTTTTGTATTTGACGTGGTGGCGAAAAGGTTAAAGAAGTACCCTGATAATATTGTTACATTGTCTCCGCCTGTCCGTTTGTACATCACACGGGTGTATGTCAAGTGCCGTAATATTATATGTAATTATGCCATCATCATCACCTTGGTCTATATGTCGGCGGCCGATCGTTAAATTCGCCAGATCACGAAATTCCTAGGCATATCGTAAAATGCCGAAAAAAATAATAATTTAGGTACAACGAGCGAAGCGAGGAGTGGTTAGTATGAATTGTGACCACAACGCACGAGCCGAGCGAGCGAAGCGAGCGTGCCGCGTCAGCGGCCGGCGAAGTGCCAGAACCGATGTGGCAGCGTTTCATGATATGCCTAGGAATTTTATGATCTGCCTAAACGTCACTAGGCAAATCGTTAAACGGTGAGTTTTTAACGATACGGTTTAAATGGCGCCATTTCACGATATGCCTAGGAATTTCGTGATCTGAAGGATTGTACGATCGGCCGCAGACATATACGTCCCACTGCAAATAGTGGCCGTAGTAGTAGAGGCATTGTGAGGAAACCTGCACTCACCCTGTCCGCGTCGAAACTACGGTCCAAGCCCTCTCATCCTAAGATGAGGCCTGCCCCCCTGCAGTGGGAACATAGACCAAGATGATGTTAGTCTGTAAGTTATTTACTGCATAGGCCATGTTTCCAGAAACACTTTTTATCATTATTACTGCAGTACATAGACCATGATGGTATCATCATCATCATCATCTCAGCCGTAGGACGTCCACTGTTGGACATAAGCCTCCCCCATGACGATGATGGTATGAATCAAAATAATTAATAAATAAATAATTAAGTATAACTATGTAATAACGTTCGTACAAATTCTGTATTGTTAGTTTCGTGACTAAAATTAATATTGTTCAATTATGACGGACAAAATTACAAAGTTAGTGGGCTGGAAGGCTCACTCGCTTCGATTCCACTGGGAATCCACATATATTGGAACTTATTGGTAAACAAGTTACTCCAATATTGTAAACAGAGGAATATTCTGGCCTAGTTATGCGTCAAAATTATAAATCCTACAAATGTTAAAGTGCGAAAGTTACTCTTAAACAGCTGAATGGATCTAAGATAAATTCAGGGCCTCCTGTGCTTTTTGACGGGGATTATTGGCGGTAGTTCCTTTGGCTATTCCTTCGAAGGAACTATTTGCATTTTGTTTCGCTTTAGCTCCTTCACTAGAGATTATAGATGTGAAGCAGGTTACTAACATTTCTAGCCTAGCGTCAAGAAACGGCTTATTTGGGTTATTACCATTTCTAGCGAAAATTAGCTGCTGGAAACGGCTGCTTACATTTCATTGTGTATTCACATGATTTAGTTATTTGTTTTTGTTGTTTTTCTTCTGCTTTATTTACTATAGGACACATTTAACATAAATATACATAAACAATGACATTCGCATCTGTATTAAATGTTAACAATCAAAATTTTCATACAAAATGTGACACAACAGCAGTGGAATAGGAATATTTTAATCATTTATTTGTGAGAATGTTTGGGAAATATAATACCCAAGTGCTACAATATAACAAAAAAAAAATGAGAATTTAACAATAAAAAATGTATTATGTCTACCCCGCATGAAGCGGCTGGTTATTCATTTCGGTAACTACTGGCTCACAAGCCGCTGGTTTACAATTATACCAATACAATACAATGCATACGTCATTATTTATTGCATACGACAAATCAATACAATGAGGGCTATCGCGAATGAATTCGCCGCTAGAGGCGCTAGTGTAGCGTGAGGTCTCCGAAATGTCAAATCTCATAGTTTTTGCGTGAGCTACGCGGGTTTATTTATAATAAGAATTTTTTTGTGAATATTTTGCATAACCTGAAATTACCCCCTAAACCATAAAAAAAAAAAAAAAAAAAAAAATTATGGCAATTATGCGTTACGGGGCAATTAATGTCTGTGTTTTGAGACAGTTTTGTCTTTCGAAAACTTTTGTCCTCCCTTTTTTTCCGAACAATACGGGACTTAGCAACACTGTGGTTGCTGGATATTTTGATGGTACGGTTTTAAGGTGTTTTAAATATGATTTTAATCTAAACTTTGTTTTAACGCCGTAATAACAGACTCTGAAAGCCACACTTAAAACCTCACGCAACAGTGCGCCATCTAGTGAGACAAAAAACTATAGCCCTCAATGTTTTTACATTGACACAAATTTAGGGTAGAAAATAAGGCTTCGCTTAGGTGAATGAAGAACTTCGTTTATTTTTTCGCCCTTGTTCCATTGCAATAATGGAAGATGCTACTGCAAAAGGAACAAAGGTGAAAAAATAAACGTAGCTCTTCGTTCATCTTTTGTGAAGGAACTAGTGTAAAAAAACGGTTTACTAATGTTTCGGCGAATAACGTTTGGCAAACTGTTTCATTTTTCTTTTCATTTCCCAACTGTTTAATATTTCTGAAACTGTAAATATTTCAGGATTTTTATAAAACTAACCTAACCTAACCTAAAGAGTTCTACACGATAGCCCTGAAATAAAT
The DNA here is from genome assembly GCF_025370935.1 of Choristoneura fumiferana. NCBI lineage: Eukaryota > Metazoa > Arthropoda > Insecta > Lepidoptera > Tortricidae > Choristoneura > Choristoneura fumiferana. The sequence goes on from NC_133485.1 coordinate 17,120,992, forward strand.
CCTGAAATATTTACAGTTTTAGAGTTTGCGAAATGAAAAGTTGCGAAATGAAACAGGTTGCCAAACGTTACGTTGCGAAAAGGCAGAACTCGGAAAGAAACGCAATAGTTCTTTCGAAGGAACAGCCGAAGGGACTATACCGTTAATAATCTATGGACGGTCGGTGGCCACTTCTGGATCGGCGATACACGCTTGCACCAAAATTGCTCAATAAAAGCTTGAAAACAGGGTATTCATTATGAAAATGATCTCAAACTTAAATTTACTTAAACCATCCTTTATCCATCATCCGAACATCCAAAAGTTTTCAATAGACCATGAACATCTTTAGTCCCAAGTACTGGGACAGTGTTACACAATTTATAAATACGTTTTGAGAGGAAACTCCTCCAAGTGCATTAAGTGAAGCGGGGAAGTACGAAACTAGGTTAGCCTTTGGTCTCCTCACGCCGGAAGTTACAAGACCGCCATAGCAGAGGACAAACCACGTGGAAAAGTATGTTAACTATGTACATTGTTGATGTTACCAGCCGCGAAGGTTTGTAGAGGGGTAGGTTCCGAAAAATTCTGCATCTAAAAGTACAGTTCTATTGAATAATGTTTTTCCATCATAATGTTTTGTCGGAAAAGTTCGCGTTTATCTTGTTTTCTCAATCAGTTTCAGTTCTTTCGAACTTTTCCGGCAAAATAGATACCTACGATGGAAAAATATTATTCACTAAGTACATCGGTACCTTGTTATTTTAAAGAAATGTGACTATGAAAGTGCTATTTAACAGCTGCTAAACATTTTAAAAGGTTTAATTTGAAAGTGAACCCTGTGTTTATAAGTTCGCTAAAAATCTACAAAATGCTTAATAATTATTATTACTTAAGTCTTCAATAATATTTAAAACGATTGAAATAGATACAGATTATTATAGTTACTTCTGGTACTGTACACAGTCTAATTGTACCTAACCTACCGTTTTTTTATTCGTCTCTATTTGTTGTAATCAAATTGATTTTAATTTTAATTTTTAACCGACTTCAAAAAAGGAGGAGGTTATCAATTCGGTTGTAATTTTTTTTATGTTTGATACCTTAGAACTCCGTTATTTTATGAACCGATTTGAAATTTAAATTTCGTTCGTCCAGGAATGCTTTCAATTAGGCCCCATAAACACCAAATCAGAATCTGATGATTGGATTCTAAGGAAATCGAGGGAACTCTTTAAATATTGTAGGGACACCTATGTTAATTTCGATATATTTAGTAGTAGGTAACTCGTGCATTTGCTCTTGAATATCATCATTTGATGAAGTGGAGTTGATGATGATTTGACCAACGGAGCGACTACACAACAACAAGTAGGTACTTCACGGGTTGAATTTAAATTACTTTAACACAGTTGCTAAGCAATTTATGCTCATCGTAATGCATATGGTGAAATGGAACGGGTGATGCACGAGGACTCCTCAATCATGAACGTCTCTGCATCGGAAAATGCAATTTTTCGTAAAAGGTGACGAGCAGTAGACATTAAACAATTGTATCTTAGATCTTTTAAGTACACTACAAAGCGTGCAAAAAAAATTGTATAAGTACTTAAAAATATTTAACAGACTACAAAAAACCATGAAAATAATTTTCTACCAGTCTGAAGTCGGTGCCTCAGCACGGGCCAGCAGGACTGATTGAAGTATAAATAGTGGGTGAGGTAGACGACTATAGGTCCACTCCTGCTGGCTCGTGTTGAGGCGCCGACTTCAGACTGGTAGAAAATTATTTTCATGGTTTTTTTGTAGTCGGTTAACTTTTTTGACATAATTTTTTCTTTTTACTTTATTAGGACCTTTCTTTACTTACAAAACTTATAATTTGTGATTTCAAAAAAACACGAGATTAGATGCAACGATGATGATGAAAGGCACTAGAGTTTAGTGCTTCTCATCACTAAAGTATAACTCCGCGAAGCCAGTTGACTGTGGATCGGCAAGCGCTGGACAGATGACCTGGATAAAGGCGTGGTTTCAGTGGATGCTGCGGCTTTCAGATAAAGATAAAGATAAAAATATTTATTTGTTAAAGCACGACTTACATAAAATACAGCTGTTCAGTTTCTTTTCCTGTTCTTGCATGTTTTGTCTTGCGGCGTACAAATATTTAAGTTCAACTGAAGCAACTGGTCTGAAGCCGTGGTGGCCTGGGAAGCCGTGGTGGCCTAGTGGTTTGACCTACCGTCTCTCAAGCAGAGGATCGTGGTTCAAACCCCGGCTCGCACCTCTGAGTTTTTCGAAATTCATGTGCGGAATTACATTTGAAATTTACCACAAGCTTTGCGGTGAAGGAAAACATCGTGAGGAAACCTGCACAAGCCTGCGAAGCAATTTAATGGTGGGTGTGAAGTTCCCAATTCGCACTGGGCCCGCGTGGGAACTATGCCCCAACCCCTCTTATTCTGAGAGGAGGCTTGTGCCCAGCAGTGGGACGTATATAGGCTGGGATGATGATGATGATGATGAAGCAACTGGTCCACGGGGGAGGCTTACGTCCACAAGTGGACGTCCTACGGCTAAATGATGAGTCGAACTCAGTCAAAACATAACCAATAGACACCTATATGAAACAAAAAGCTGTACTAATTCGATAACGTAGCAACAGCTGCGGACTCGCTTTATCGAATAAACCGTTTCTGTGTACCGTCTCATATAATTGCGTTTGGCATTTATTAAGGTGACTGTACTCATGAAATTGACATTGGAACCCGTATTATAAGTGTTTACTATATTTTTATAGCCGTGATGGCCATGTGGTTAAGACCTATGGCCTCTCAAGGCGAGGATCGTGCTTTCAAATTCGGGCTCGCACTGTGTTTTTTTGGAATTCGTATGCGAAATTTCTTTTGAAATTTTTCACGAGCTGTACCTACGGTGAAGAAGAACATCGTGAAGAAGCCGCACAAACCTGTAAAGTAAGTCAATGGAGTGTGTGAAGTTTCCAATCCACACTGGGCCTGGAACTGACTACGCATTAAGAGGAGGCCTCTGCCCTACGATGGGGGGACGTGTATGGCTGAGATGATGATGATGATGATAATGATGATGATGATGATGATTTTTTTAGTTCATGTTGGCATTTATATTCGTATATTAATTGAAAGATGCGTAATATTATTAACTATTAATTCACATAATTTTATCAAATTAGATGTGACACGGTAAACTGACTCTGTAATTTTAGTTGAGTTAGGTTCAGGCTTAATATTTAATGTTAGGTAAAGTTTTTTTTTTTTTTTTGTAATAACCCGATAATAGATATTTTCACATACCAGTTCACTTTGTGTATTAATGCGATTTTATAATTCTGTATTAATTATGTTTATACTATTTGATTGTAGACTTTGTGATAATTATGCTTTCGATGTTTATGCCTTTGAGTTTTATGCGTAATGATTTATGCTTAATGATGATCAGCCTTTTCTATATTTCGGCTAATAAGTAGCTAATAAGCTTAATTATATTATTACATTTGATATTATGCGATCCAACAGTGAACTAACCGAATATTCGGTCGGACATTAATAGATTTAGACAACTTACTCGTGATATTTTACTCCAATGAGCCACTTGCTAGTGATACATGTAAGTAACCATATAAAAATAACCATCCCAAGAGTAAACTCCAAGAATGTAAATTGCTGGCTTATATATATGGAACATTTGTCTGTGCGTCCACTTTATTAGTGCCAGTGAGATTTACTGCCTTTCGGGTAAATTTATTTTAGTATTGTTGTTTTTGTTTAAATTTAGTTTTATTGACAACTTTCAAAGGACTGAGTCATGTTGTAAAGTGAGACGTTAGTGTTTCTGACGAAATCCTTTTATTTTTTATTGTCTTTGGTTTTAGTTGCTAGTTTTATAACTTCTTATAGTAATTATTTCAATCTTTCGTTAGTTTTCCTATCGGTATCGAATAAATTTTCTCAAGCATACAGTTTTTATAGTTTATAATGGTATAGGTAAACCCATCAAGTGTGTCTGTTGGTAATCAAATCTTGCAAGTTAAAAGTAGTATTATGTTCCATAGTAACTATTATGTAAATTGTGGTTATATATTATCATCATCATCATCATCATCATCATTATATCAGCCGTAGGACGTCCACTGTTGAACACTGACCTCCCCATATACTTCCAGTTCTGTTGTTTCGGTTGAAAGCGGTCTGCATCCACCGTAAACCACGTGGACGTCCTACGCTGCAATTGCCGATCCGCGATCTCCGTTCGAGAACTTTCTATTTTTCAATATTAATTAAATTTTACTAATTAAATGGAGCTATAGTCGATTGTTGGCCGAATACTTCGAAATAAATCTCTTCAAAAAATTTTCGCCCACTCAAACAAATAGGGTAGGTTTTCTTTTAGTTCCCATTACGTAGGCTTAGTTGGTAATTGGAAAAATATCCTGTTTCTGTTTTGGAGAATTTCGTTTGAACTTGTTGAAAAATTATTTTACTAAAAAAAATATTTTTCATACAAACTTTCTTGCTGGCTATACGTTTTTTGAGTTTACCTGTATTTACATCCAAACTATATTATAAAATTATAATATAGTTTGAATGTAATAAAATTATAAAAAATAGTTTTATAACTATAAAAAAAGAAATAAGAAAAGAGTAAAATAGTTTTATGCTGTAGGTGTCCATGGGTGGCGATGATCACTTACCATCAGGTGATCCGCCTGCTCGTTTGTCAGATGTTCAAAAAAAAACTAGATTTAGGGGCTGTCTCACCATCCATTGATTAGCGTTAACCGACGGTTAAATGTGATGCGTCTCCGTCTATTCGAACAAAGCAAATAGAGACGCATCACACTAACCGCCAGTTAACACTAATGAATGGATGGTGAAACAGCCCCTCAGTTACACCTCAAAAAATCCAGCAGTAGCCTTATTTCGGTTGACAGTAAATTATCAAGTTACATTACACGTTGTAAACTGGTACGGCAATTAAAATGTAATAATTAATGTTTTACATTCCATTACATATCTAGGCTCCCCCTAAAACAATTAAGGTGCCAAAATATATTAACGGTGTGCTTCCCGCCAAAATTCGGTGGCCATTTTGGCCGCCATATTGGCCCGCCGTACTGTCGTTTATCGGTGATTATTATCTTTTACGATTATTGGTCGCTCGGCTCGATAGTCGAATTAATTTTAATACGAATGCACGGCCGATTTAAATGTTGAATGATAAAAAGCGAGGCACTGTTTGATGGCCGTGTGGGTGGTTGTTAATTATTATCAGGGGTCGGACAAAAAGTGCCGATGACCTCAAACCATTTATAGGATGATTTCAAATAGTACTTTTGATTTTCATAAACAATTATCACCTATAATTTATCAACCTCTTTATTAAACGATATGAAATTTATTTTATTCACTGAATTCCATTGATTTATTAACGATTATTTTGTTACTTCATTAATGCTACTTTGTTACTACATGTCACACGGAAGTTTAAATAAAAACATCATCTTGTGTGCAAGATTTCGTCATTTTTACGTTATCCGCACTTTGTCCGACCTCTGATTATTATATTATAACAGAGTTTCGTCATTTAGTGCGATGACAAAATGATTGAACTTCGACACGATGCGTTGGCGTATTATGTAGTTATTTAGTAAAGTCTTTTCAAAACGTGCTTTTATATCAACACCGTGCGATTTAAAAACCTATTCGGTACATCGAATCATGATGGCGAGATGTAGACCGCTTAGCACTGGTAAAGAAAAAAAACAGCCAAGTGCGAGTCGAATTCGCGCACGAAGGGTTCCGTACATCTATACAACATTAGACATTCATAAGCAAAAAAAAATAGTTCACGGTTTATGCATAAGGTTTATGTTTATGAAATTAAATGTTTTTTTTATATATTTGAGTTGATTGAATGAAAGGTAAATTGGGGTTTACGATTTATGACGTATTAAAATAAACTACTTCCTAGATCTAGTTCAAACCAATTTTCGGTGAAAGTTTTCATGGTAATGTACATCATAATATTTTTTTCAGTTTTATCATTCTCTTATTATAGGAGTTACAGGGGGACACTCATTTTACCACTTTGGAAGTGTCTCTCGCGCAAACTATTAAGTTTAGAAACCTCAAAATCATTTTTGAAAACCTATCCATAGATACACCAGACGTATGGGTTTGATGAAAGAAAAATGTTTGACTTTCATTTCCAAGTATGGGGAACCCCCAAAATGTATTGTTTTTTTATATTTTTGTGTGAAAATCTTAATGCGGTTCACAGAATACATCTACTTACCAAGTTTCCCCAGTATAGTTCTTATAGTTTCGGAAAAAAGTGGCTGTGACATACGGACGGACAGACAGACAGACAGACATGACGAATCCACAAGGGTTCTGTTTTTGCCATTTAGCTACGGAACCCTAAAAAGTTGCTTATGAAAAATACTATGAATTAAAAACTTATTTTTGACCCGCCTACCCGAAGGAAGGTTCCGTTTTTCGAGGGTATGTGTATGTACTCGTATATCTACATCTGTGGTCCTCTCTGTAACCTAAACGGCTGGAGGATTTTCAACAAATGAAAGCTAATTAGCCTATTCCAAATAATATTTGAATATTTTACATATGGCATAATACTGTTAAATTACCATTTTTATACGAACATCAAAAATAAATAATAAAAGAAGCGGACTGCCTTAAAACAATTCAATAAAAAGCACGATTACGTCCCAGTAGTCCCATGACAAGTGGCACTAATATTTTAATCCCAAAAGTCCCATTACCGTTATCACAATGTAGTTCCAAAAGTTGGACTACCGTTATCCGCCCTTCTTTACCATGGTACCATCAGATAGTAAACAAACTGTAATATTAAACAATGTTATTATCCTAAGCATATTCCTTAACGCTATCGCCTTAAATAATATGGTACGTCTGCAGCCAAGCTAATAATAGGAGCGCATTATTCACTGTCGATTAAGACAGACAGACAGACAAACTACGTCTCCAATTAAGGATATTTCGAACACAATGTTGGGTAAGAATGTGGTTAAGCGTGAACGTGAGTGGAATTAAACTCAATTTATTGATATCTCCAGGGTAATTAAGAGATTCGTCGCTTTGGGCTGTAAATTTCAGTTAGGATAAAAGCTTACATTACGCTAATTGAATCTAATATCTTTAAGTAGCAACTTGGTCTCCTGATGGTAAGATAGGATGCCTGAAGTGCCAGTAATTTTACAATTACAAACACATAAACTCCCAAATTATCCATACTATACTAAACTATCCATATTACCCATACAAAAAGAAAAAAAAACGATCTGATAGAGGATCATTCTAATAATAATAACATTATTTCGAAACCCTTGATAGTACCCTAGTTTAACCGATTAGTCTTCTGTCCACGGACGGTCGCACGCGCAGCCCGTTACGTCAACAAACGTCGTTTATCCACCGCTGACAGATTGACTTTGAACAATAAATATAAATAAATCACTGCGTTAGAGGAAAGATAAAAATAATCCTTTAGGAGAAGTTTCCCTGCCGGCCGCGCGGCCGCGTTAGGTATTCGTTTGGGATATTGCTGTCTTTATCGCTCGTGACATAAGCGCTCGCAGCCGTCCCCCCCCATGCCTTCCGCAACGACGTCCGTAATTTATATCGAGATAGCTGTAGTAGGCCTTTCAAGATTTGGGCGGTTGAATTTTGGGTTTCGTTGTCCTCATATTATACGAAAAGTATAGCACAGAAATCAATGATATTTTACAATCAAGATATTTATTATATTTTCTATGCCCGTCGTTTTTTCGATAGTTGTAAAAATGTTTTAATAGTCTGTAATTCTCGTGCAAAGTTGACATCTTTTTGTTTGTCGACTTTTGAGCTCCTGTAATTCTGATATTACACATTTATATGAAAATCTGAAAAGCCACAGGCATAGATAATTACGTCTAGTCCATACATACAAAATTTCATCTATTCCTGTTGCCTAGTTTTCAAATGAGACCGGGACTACATTTGTATGGAGAATGGAACGAAGAGACTTCTCTTATAGGCCGGCAACAGACCAATGACTCTCCTTGACTTGTTGGTACTCATGAACGGTGGTGATTATTTCACATCAGATGATCTGCATGCTCATTTACCTCCCTCTCATATTAAAAAAAGTATTTTGACGGCAGAAAAGAGAGAGAAGGAGAGAGAAGGTTACACATGTGCTCGTAATGGCACGTGGTTTATAAGCGCAAAAACTATTCTCTTATTCAAAGGGCCTCCAACTCATCCGTTACTCAACTTATATTATGGATGTCCATGGGCGGCGGTGATTGCTTTCCATCAGATGACTTGCCAGCTCGTTTTCCGCCTGTCATATAAAAAACAATTGCGAGGCCGATAAAACCTACTAAATATCGTTTAAAGCACGCTCGTTCTGCGCGTTTTAATTATGGTCATTTACTTTGATGATTACCTAATAGACATGAACCAAAACTGTCGCCTGAAATCAAAATCAAAGTTAAGATATCTTTACTTAATCAATTTAGTCTATATCAATTCAGAGCATGACATGAGTGCGTGTGAGCTAACTTTGGGGGCGGCAGGCGTGAGCTTTACTTGTCTTCAAAATTCAAAAGCTTGATGGTTACTTGACCTGAAATGTATATTTCAGGATCAACTTTTTATTTTTTTATTTTATGACGGTGGAAGCATTCTACACTTCCACTGAACGTAGATATAGTTACATGTTTAGTTCTAGTTTAGTAACTAAGGGACCCCATGCATCCCTGTATTATTATTGTTTTTCTTAATTTTATACTGTAGTTCTGAAGTATTTTATTTGACTTTCTCCCAAGTTTCTTGCGGCGCATTCTTCTTGGCAACGATAGTCTTTCCAAATGCGCTGGTAGTTTAATAAATGCTGGTAGTTTGATAAAGTTGAATTCGGACTTATGATATGAATGTAAAAAAACAATTACCGCCGCTAAAAATCTGCCACCCAATAAAGAGAAAATGAGACAGACCAAGTCTGACATTCCGTAGGAATGTCGGGATAAAAAGTTCCAGACGTACATCTATCTACATACCAATTTTCATTCAAATCTGTTCAAACGTTTTAGTGTGAAGGAGTAAGAAGCATGCCACGCCCAACGCACGTACACAAATACTCACAAACTTTCGCATATATATGTCGTGAATAACAATAATCAAGCCTGATTTATAGGATGTCAATTGACTATTTACAATATCGAGATGGCGGCGAACGCCGTGTGATGTAACGACCTGTTACGGTGCACGTGGACGGGCTCGTTGGTCGGAGCATCATTCTACTTCAGACTGTAGGGACGACAACACCTGGCTAATGAACTCAAACTCACAAAACTCACAACACTTATTGACATGAAAAACACACTACATCACAACAAAACACAGTAAAAACATAAATAGGAGAAGAGATAATAATGATTCTAATGATTCTGTCGGTTCGTCTGTCGATTAGCTCTGCACACACTCTGATTCGTTTTGTGATTTAATCATTATCGGTTGGTGAAAAGAAGTTCTTATTGAAACTCTCACTCAAGTACCATACATCCTGACGGCGAGACAGAAGTAACCTCATTCCATCCACCATCATCTCATCTCTCCGCTCCGCTCTCGTCGACATAATAAGTATTAGTACCTATTTGTAGGGTAAAGCGTTCTCAAATAACGGCAATGCTGTTCAAGTAAATCTTTTTGAAGAAGATTGGCATGTATCTAATAAAAGGGGTACCTGCCGTGACAATTATATGACAATTTCGTTTCATTTCGTTCACCGCCGTCACCGCATGTCGATCGAGTGCCCTGAATTATGTATTGCACCCGCGACACTCTGCCTTTGAGTGACAGACAATAGACAGTGCATAAGTGATACATCTCGACGTATTCTTAAATCAAGAGTGTATTAACTTAAAACAATCATCATCCCAGCCTTTATACGTCTCATAGCTGGGCACAGGACTCTCAGAATGAGACGGCTTAGGCTGTAGTTCCCACGCTGGCTCAATGCAGATTGGGAACTTAAAAACAATACTACATTTTAAAAGATTTTATAAAAGATCTAACTTTGGATTATTTTGAGTTTTTTCCTTTTTATTTGACTGGATGGCAAATGAGCAAGTGGGTCTTCTGATGGTTAGAGATCTCCACCGCCCATAAACATCTGCAACACCAGTTGATACAAATCTCGATCAAGGAGTCCGGTAGGTATAATGTAAGGCTATTCTTAGGGTCTTGTACTTGAAAACGAAAAATAAATCATTTTAATTTAAGGTCTTTAACTGGTTCTTCAGGGATGTTCCAAATGATAGATTGCCCTGCAACATGAATAGAATAGAATAGAATAGAAGACATTTATTCACATTCACGAAGACACACAAATACAACAAAACTAAAAAACAACAAAAAGATATACAAAAAATAAAATTTATGATTTTGTGTGTCCCCGCAAAAGTGAAGCGGCCGCTGACTCAGCATTATGCTGAGGCGTTAGACGCCTGCAGCGCTGATATTCTGTCAGAACCGTCTGTGACTCACGGAATGACGCCATTTATTGCTAAAAGGGGTATGTTAGTCTGCTGTGGCGAGCGAGAAACAACTGACATGAGGCTCCTACTAGAAGTCCTATCAAGAGTGCAACATTCGAAGTTTGTATCTTGCCGTCCCGCTGACGCTTATATCATTGAATACGAGAGTGAGAGGGACGGTACGATACGAACTTCGATTTTAGAATTTCGTTGTAGCCCCCTAGAATTTATTGTATAGTTGGCGCGTGTTAGCGTTGTGATTATAATTTTTGACTATCTATTATGTCTCTGTTATGCGCTTCACTTGCCGAGTCTCCATTTGAGAAGTCTTCGCCCCCAATGGCCATCTACGACACAAAACGGCAATTCTTATATTATATAAAACCATCATCATCATCATCCCAGCCTATATACGTCCCACTGCTGGGCACAGGCCTCCTCTCTGAACAAGAGGGCTTGGGCCATAGGGTATTACATTTGAAATTTACGACGAGCTTTGCGGTGAAGGAAAACTTCGTAAGGAAACCTGGACAAACCTGCAAAGCGATTCAATGGTGCGTGCGAAGTTCTCAATCCGCACTGGGCCCGCGTGGGAACTATGGCCCAAGCCCTCTTGTTATATAAAATATAAGTACCTAATTATAACTATCTCAAACTATTTATTTCTATAAGAACGTCTGTACATTGCCATTTTAACTTTTCAATTAAAACACATTTTCAAGTGTTGACTTTTAGTTTGATTTTATATTTGTTTGTTTGTGCCTTTTTTGTGTTGTATAAAACGAAATAAACTTTAATTGTATCATTTTTATATAAAATATTAACTTTTCCCTCCACTTATCGTGAAAAATATCGTCTTTTTCATAATTACCTAATAAAGACAAGCCCATTACCTAATAAGGAGTCATCACAAGTAACGCTTTCGTTAAGTAGCTCGAAGCAAACAAAATGTGCTTGAATGATTAAACTTAATACATCACTGTCGGTGCGTGGCTGCGTGTGATGGATTATGTTCCGAAACTGTTTTTATTCCCAAAAGTATGCGCAGATAATGAAATGCAGATTATTTACTTGCAGAATCACCGCCATGATGATTAGATGTACTAATCACCTAGAACTTAATCATTACTTCAATGTTGCTGATAACACCACGTTTCACGGTGGCTGTGGTCACAAGCACTGCACAAAAATACATACAGTTGTACCTTCTCATTTTTTTAAAGTCGGTTAATAGATGTAGTATATGACATTTGTTTAGCTTAGCTAGTTTAATCGAACTAAGTAGCTACATTTGATCTAATCCCGTGTGTCCTAATGAATGAAAATCACGACACTTTTAAACATTTTTATGACTAGTTAGTGGTTATTTCAGTACTGTGGGGACTGTAACTCAGTAAGACTTAGTTCAAAATAAACAACTTCTTCAATCATTAATTAATTATATTTTATTTTAGAACTTGGTAGTACTTATAAATAGATTTACATAAAATGGCACCAGCCGCTTAGGCTATCGGGAGCAATCTGCGCTCCGGCATGTATACCGCTGTCAATCTGTTTTAAAGTTATATTCTAGCAACACAATATATACAACTACTCACAACTAGGTTAGTCTAACCTGCCAGGTGGTCAGTTTTACCACCTGCCAGCGGTATACAGCCTAGTTCCTACAGTACCGTCCGAATTCGTTCGGATTTTTCAACATTACATGAAAATACCCCGCATTATATAATAATATAAATAATAATATATTAAGCCGTGGTGGCCTAGTGGTTTGACCTATCGCCTCTGAAGCAGAGTGTCGTGGGTTCAAACCCCGGCTCGCACCTCTGAGTTTTTTGAAATTCATGTGCGGAATTACATTTGAAATTTACCACGAGCTTTACGGTGAAGGAAAACATCGTGAGGAAACCTGCACAACCTGTGAAGCAATTCAATGGTGTGTGTGAAGTTCCCAATCCGCACTGGGCCCGCGTGGGAACTACGGCCCTAGCCCTCTCATTCTGAGAGGAGGCCTGTGCCCAGCAGTGGGACGTATAAAGGCTGGGATGATATGATGATGATGAAAATACGACTCGATTCTTTGGAGGCACAGTATAGTAGTTTTTGTCGGTCATTGTAAAATTAATATTTGCATCAAAATTTAACGTAAAGTCGAAATTGAAAACATTTAAAACTATACTTTTAGTTTAATTTGTCGATTGGTTTTTTGTAATCTTTTTGTATTTTTTATTTCAATTCCAAATTTTTACTTTTACGGTCATAGATGTCGCTAGCGTCGCTGCTTAAGTGACTAAGTAAGAAACACAAGCTGAGATATAAGGTGCATAGGGAAATTCGTGTCGATACCGTTGACCATCAGTGGTGTAGCGGTATAGCACGCGGTACGGATTACCGAGGACCTGGGTTAGATTCCCAGTGATGGTCTTATTTTTCTGTTTTTTCTGTGCATCTATATTTCAGTTTGTATTATCAATTTTAATTTGTCGCTTACATTATTGAACGGCCAATTAAATGAGTCAACTCGCTTCAAACATTCTACTCTGTAGTACATGGACATATAGGGTGAAAAGTTTTGCATCGTTGCACAGCGTGAAACTGAGAAAGTTCGAGAAATAATAAACCTGCGGCTCTATGATTTTTCTGGACGTTATTATTATTATTATTTTGACATAAGAGGGGCAAACTGTAAGCAGCCCCTCAGTGTGATGTGTTTGTGACCAAGATAGCGAGACTGGAGATGGAATGGAGGAGAGAGCTAAAGAGAATGCAGGATGCGTAAGAGTTGCATAGTTTTTTAGTACATCATAATTCGGGTCTATATCGACTGGTCGAAAATTTTTAGTCATAATAAAGGGGATTAGATAAATTTATTTAAAAACAATGTTAACTAACCTTGTACAATTATGAGTTTACATACATAAAAAAGAAGTTATAATAAATATAAATAAATAAATATCATGGGACACTTGACACCAATTGACCTAGTCCCAAACTAAGCAAAGCTTGTACTATGGATACTAGGCAACGGATAAACATAATTATATAGATAAATACATACCTAAGTACATATTAAACATCAAAGACCCGAGAACAAATATTCATTTTATTCACATAAATATCTGCCCCGGCCAGGAATCGAACCCGGAACCTCAAGCTTCGTAGTCAGGTTCTCTAACCACTTGGCCATCCGGTCGTCGATAATGAAATGTTTGATACAACTCTTTTTTTCTCTGAAACCATTTATTTATCAGAATTGTTATAAAACAAACCTAACCTAACCTATACAGTTCTACAGGTGACCATTTAAAAAAAAAAGCGAAAAAAAACACCGACAAATAAACGCCACCAAAAAAGAAAAAGTATAAATTAAAAAATTATGCACTACCTAGCTGTTGCCCGCGACTTCATCTGCGAAGAATTCGTTTGTCCCTATCCCGCGGGGGCTATGCTGATTTCCCGCAAAATTAGCCTAAGTTAATTTAGTATAAGTACCTAGAATTTTTTTTTTATCTAAGCGTCGTCGGTGTCGGGGGACCGCTAAGGTTAACAGGAAACTAAAGTACATTATGCTAACCCTAAAATTCCATACAATAGTTGAATAAATGAGTATTCGTTTGTACAAAACGTTATAGTAAAGTCAGAAACCACCGGAGGATATGGCCGAAGCAATTTTAGAATACTTTTCGTAGTCAGCAATTCAGTCGTTCAAAACTACGTGAATACCAAACTTCGCTTTAGCCCGGCCGTCTCTCACGCCGTAACGAATAAACCGCGGGGACAATGAACTTGTAGCTCATTTAAACGGATACGCATCAGATCTACGAAGCTTGAGGTCCCGGGTTCAATTCCCGGCTCGGGCAGATATTTGTATGAATAATAAGAATGTTTGTTCTCGGATCTTGGACGTTTAATATGTTTTAGACGTACGTAGTACTTAGACGACCAGATGGCCTAGTGGTTAGAGAACCTGACTACGAAGCTTGAGGTCCCGGGTTCGATTCCCGTGTCGGGGCAGATATTTGTATGAATAAATAAAAAATTAAGAAACCCCCGACATAATAAAACGCCAGCAAAAATAAAAATAAAAACGCCCGAAAAAAAACGCCGCTTAAAAAGACAACTAAAGAGTAAAAAATAATTATGCACTACCTCGCTGTTGCCCGCGACTTCATCTGCCAAGAATTCGTTTATCCCTATCCCGCGGGGACTATGCTGATTTCCCGCAAAATTAGCCTAACTTAATTTAGTATAAGTATCTAGTAATATTTTTTTATCTAAGCGTCGTCGGTGTCGGGGGACCGCTAAGGTTAACAGGAAACTAAAGTACCTACATATGTTGTATTTTTAAAGTATTATTAAGCTAACGGAGTCCGCTTAATTTTTATTAGGGTTCCATAATCAAAGGGTGCCAACGGAACCCTATTACTGAGACTCCACTGTCTGTCCGTCCGTCTGTCACAGGGCTCTATCTCTTGAGTCGTATAGTTAGACACTTGAAATTTTCACAGATTATGTATTACTGTGGCCGCTATAACAACAAATACTAAAAACTTTAAAATATTTAAGGGGGGCTCCCGTACAAAAAGCTTGATTTTTGCCGACTTTTCTAAGGGTTTTTTTTGAGTTGGAGTTTCAGCTTTTTGCGTCAATTTTTTATACAAAAATGGGGCTTAGTACAATTGGCTTTCCAACTATCGACTGTGTTTTTATATAGGCATATAGGTCTTATATAGGTTTTTATATAGGTCTTTATTAGGCCTTATATAGGCCAATGAAATTGTGAGTCTTGCATCTAACCGGTGTTCTAAAAGGGAGATATTTTGCTCAACAACGGACGTCTTTCAGCCGATGTTTAATCTGTGTTATTGATCGCGAAGTAACAAGAAAGTACGTAAAAAAAAACGTTTTCAAATTCACACAATAAATTAGTGTTATAGTTTACAAATTATCTATTTATTTATGTAGTCTTATGTAGTTAATGGTGTGTAGTATGTCTTTATAACGGTCCGAGGGTTGCCGACGGTGCTGGCTGAAAATCAGCGCTGGGGTGTTTTTAACGCTTCAGCATTATGCTGAGCCAGTGTCCGATTCACAACCGCAATGACACATACCTTTGTGTTGTTTTTTGTACCTAATATAATGTATGTTTCTTTCTTTCTTTCTTTCTAAAATTACTTCATTAATTTGTTTATGTTACGTGTCCTTGTGACAGTAGGCTATGTTAAAGCTCAATACGCGACTCAATTTCCCTGAGCCGCGGCAGCTAGCCGGTTTGTCGATTATATTTACATTTCAGTGGCGCCCATTCTGCCATAGCACCACGAAATTACCCTTTGGTTATACGAAACTATGTTTTAATAACTTTTATCGTTTGTGCGGCTTGTGTGTGTATATTCAAGGCGTTTTGGGGTTAAGAACAAAAGATATGACTTTATTCACCCACAAGGTTTTGAATTATATAATACATAACACATACATACAGGACCTTGTGCAAGATCCGCCCGGATTGCTACCACCATCTTGCTCGCTAATCCTGCCGTGAAGCAGCAGTGCTTGCACTGTTGTGTTTCGGCGTGGAGAGTAAGACAGCCGGTGAAATAACTGGCACTTGAGGTATTCCATCTTAGGCCTCTAGGTTGGCAACGCATCTGCAATACCCTGGTGTTGCAGTTGTCTATGGGCGGTGGTGATCTCTTACCATCAGGAGACCCACTTGCTCGTTTGCCATCCAGTCGAAAAAAAAAAAAAAAAAACATGTCAAGGTATTCAAATTAAAACAAATCCTCAATCATAATAAGTCAAATAAACCGCCCCGCGTCATACCTGGTGCAAAGGTGCCCAATACACTCGCCGCGTTGCTGCGTTGAACCGCGTCAGACAACCTTTGCACCAAAAACGACCCAGAGCGGGGGGCAAGACCTCTCTCACGAAGACGGCGCCCCTTTATTCATAATTTTGATTTTAGCTTTACAGCATCATCTGTTTTTTTTTTTTATTCGTTTGGATGGCAAACGAGCAAGTGGGTCTCTTGATGGTAAGAGATCACCACCGCCCATAGACACCTGCAACACCAGGGAGATTGCAGATGCGTTGCCAACCTAGAGGCCTACGATGGGATACCTCAAGTGCCAGTAATTTCACCGGCTGTCTTACTCTCCACGCCGAAACACAACAGTGCAAGCACTGCTGCTTCACGGCAGGATGTTTTGGGGTTAAGAACAAAAAATATGATTTAATTTGTAATTTTCATTTTGGCTTTATATCATCATCAGCCGGAAGACGCCCATTGCTGAACAAAGGCCTCCCGCGTCGAATACTACATTAACAACTCGCCATTTGCATTCACTGGTTGACCACAATTTCGTCAGTCCACCTGGTGGGAGGCCTGCCAACGCTTCGTCTTCCGGTTCGTGGTCGCCACTCGAGGACTTTTCTCCCCCATCGGTTATCTGTTCCTCGAGCGATGTGGCCCGCCCATTGCCACTTCACCACTCCGTTGCCACTTTATTGGGGTTTTATTTGTATTATCTATTGTGATGTTATTGTTTTCGTTTCTTCTGTACTTATATTCGTTTTCGCCAAGTACTTTGACGTAAATGTATGTGTTTTTATATGTGAATGGTTGTCTGGAAGAGATCGCCTATTGTCTATCTTACATTTTTCTTTTAGTGTGTTGTTCAATAAAGATAATTTTTATTTGTATTGTATTGTAAAAGTCAAGTTGCAAAACTTGATTTGGTATCTACAATATTTTAAGAATGATTTTAACAAACCTAGGGGTTCGGAATTTGGTCACGAATTAAAAAACCAGTCACATATTTAGACACAATTAAATTTCAGAGTTAGCAAAATTCTCCATTAAATTTCGCGTACATTGAAGTAACAAAAATATGTCACGCACACCACGTCATGTTCGAAGCAAAAACTTTATTAAGATTTGCTTTGATGTCACTCCTTAGTAAACAAATATTGGGTACAGTCACTCCCTCAGAGTATAGTCAAAAATAGACAGAAGATAAGAACAGCAACAGCACTCCCGACTTTCTCCGATTTACAACCGCAATGACACATATCTTACTACCTATCTATGCTGTCGCACTTAATAATATTGTTGTGTCTAGTGTAGTGGGATTCGATTTGTAGCATTCGAACACGGCGGATGTAGACAATATCTAATTTTGCTATTTCTGTTTCTTTGGCTAGTTGAAGTATAATTTTGATAGTATTTTATGCGGCGATTAACCGTGATCACAAAATTCTATATTTCTCTCGTGTCTGACATTTTTTAATGCGCAAGTTGTCTCCACGTGGTTTCTGGATTTTTACTATCAAGTTGCAAAAACTACAATCACCGTACGACGTCCCTCTCAAAGAGAGTTTACTTTGACACTGGTGAAATTGTCCTATTAATTAGGACAGAAAAGCCATATTTTAAAAGAAGAAGAAGTCTAGTGTAGTGTTGTCTATTGCTGTGTTGTGAATAAATGAATTTCTTTTTTTATTTCTTTCTTTCTCTTCAGCTTCATCCACTCTAACAACAGATATATAAATAAATAGGCTGTGAAACTGGCGCAAGCGTGCGAGCTGCTGCTATAGCTGCGTATCCATTGGGTTCTAGCCATAATCAGGTTGGGTTTTATACCTAGGGTAATTTGGGTTCCACCGAACACTTTGTGCCTCTAATTTATCGGGTAGGTACAATCCAGCAGCACATAAATTTTACTTACTTTAAGTGACTGAAGAAAATTTTTAGTGAGAAAACGTGTACTCAGGTAAGAACCTAAATTTAAAAAATATCGTTGTTTTAGAACTGCGAAGATAAATTACTTTGCGTTCTTACCAAGTTTTCTTTCGCCTAAAATGATAATAATTAGGTTATTTATTACGAGCTTGGGTAAAAACCTAGACTTTCGGCCTGTTTTACCACTCACTTATGTGACGGATTAGTGATGCCGTCTCTGTTTATTCGGACAAAACAGACAGAGATGGGATCACAGATATCTGTCACATACAATTAATTGGTGAGTGTTGAAACTGGCCCTTAGCATGTTAGGTGGTGGGGTAAACTTTACGTCCCAGCTATATACGATAGACAGACTAACAGAAAGCAGACAGTAAGGGTTACTTTCATATCCATAACTAGCTGTTTCCCACGACTTTGTTTTGCAACAACTATTTTATTTTCAGCGGGAAGTATGACCATTTTCCGGGATAAAAACTATCCTATGTCCTTACATGTCCCTGGGGAAGACCTTGGGTATCAATGCAACAATACAATACAATGACTCTTTATTGTACATCAGAAATAGTAAGCGATACAGAAAACACCTGTGAGAAAATTACAAGGTGAGCAACGGCGGCCTTATCGCTTAAGAGCGATCTCTTCCAATCAATCCATCTATATAAACTTTCATCTGAATTGGTTCAGCGGTTTAAGCGTGTGTAACAGAGATACAGATTTGCTTTTACGAGTATAGTTACGTTTATAATATTTGTAAAAACAGTATAAAGTAAGCTTTCAGGGATTTGCCACAGCTCTCACTACATTAGCTACTTTCGAACTGGAGAGGAAATATTTTCTCTATAAACTGAGTTTCCCACCCGGACGGAAAAGTTACGAAATGCATTAAAGTGCACAGAACAAACGCATCTGCCGCCAAGTTTACAAAAACAGTAGTTTGTCCTGATGTAATTCACAAAAAGTGCCCACAGGATTAAAACTAAACCCGGACATCGTTATTAAAATAAGACACATGAGTTCCTTGCGTAAACCGAAGTAAAGCGGACTCCGGGAGGCCAGTTCTTGCATTATAAGGACGTCCTAAAGCGCCAGCTTACCGCATGTAACGTTCCATGCGAGAGATGGGAAGATCGCGAAAAGCAGAGACTGGAATGGCGCAGCTTTGTAAATAAGGATGTTGTACATTTTGAGACGCATCGCTTGGAATACCTGGATGCCGAACGTCTTATTAAAGGCCCGCCCGAGTCCTTCCTACACTTACACATATAATGATAGTGGTCAATTACATTGCGCGCCCTGTAATATGACCTTTAAAACAAAGTTTGGCTTTGCCAGCCATACTTGAGCACATAATTTATTTATTTATTTACACGACATGGAGTACATCTAATTACCGAAGTATGCCCATAAACCATACTTACACGTACCAAAAATAGGAATTTTAGGTTTTGTCCAAGACTGAAAATCGTAGCGCATACCGCCAGACATCAAGCTGACAAACTCTTAAACTATTTAACAGGCTTGCCTACTGAGTTAAAAACTGATTCGATTTGTAGCATTCGAAGATGGCGGATGTAGACAATATCTAATTTTGCTATTTCTGTTTCTTTGGCTAGTTGAAGTATAATTTTGATAGTGTTTTATGCGGCGATTAACCTTAACAGTGAACAGTGATCCCAAAATTCTATATTGCTCTCGTGTCTAACATTTTTAAATGCGCAAGTGGTCTCCACATGGTTTCTGGAATTTTACTATCAAGTTGCAAAAACTACAACTACCGTACAACGTCCCTCTCAAAGAGAGTTTACCTTGACACGTGAAATTGTCCTATTAATTAGGACAGAAAAACCATATTTTAAAAGAGAAGAAGAAGAAGAAAAGTTAAAAACTATTACAAATGATTCTTTGTTCCAAAAGATGATAAAAATATTTTTGTTAAGAATTTTTTTTATCGTGGAAGAAATATTTAGTGACGTGTCGATATAGGTTAAGCGTTTTGTAATTGGTTAGAAACTATTGTAACAATGTTATTGTACACATGAAAATTATTTGCGGTAGGTTAAGCCGGCAAACGTGACTTTTATGTCCCAAATAAAATGTGACCTGTGTGTGTAGCATTAACAACAGTGGCCGGAGGATTTGAGGGAGGATTTAACGCTTTTGCGATTTTTTCAGGCAGGCTAATGCTCTGTAAATTCAACTAAATGGGAAATTTACTTGCTTTTAATCCGCTAAGTATATCTACCTGAACAATGGGTCAATCTTACTAATAACTAGTGGTAAGGAGCCGAATTCCGGAATGATAATTATAATGAAAAACCTTTTTTAATACAAGCTTTTTTTGCTGACTGTACTTTTTGTTGACTGTACTTGTATTGTCACCCAAACTACATTTATTTCGGGCAACACGATCCGTAAAATAAATAGGTACCTTAGCGACTGCCATACATAATAATCAATAAAAACGCAATACCTACTTAAGGCACTTGTCCCACCGCCGACGATGAGCGAGAAGCGAGTAGAGCGAGTAACTAGAAACGAGTGGGCGAGCAGCGAGAAGCGAGTGTAGTTTTGTCGCTCGGCTGTAAGCGAGTGTTCGCGTGCGACGGGCGATTACTCGCTCGTGCGGGGCGGCCGCCAAGCTGACATCGCTGAGCGAGTATCTATAGCTCAGCGAGTTTTATAGCTCTTGTCGCTGCGACAAAAGATGTAAGAGCGAGTTCTCGCCGACAGTGTGAACAGCCAGCGATCAACTATTAATATAATTGTCTCTTTTACTCACACAGGATCTTATATATTTTGTTCGTTTCTTGAGCGAGAAAATAGTCGATAGCCAATCGTTTCCTCGCTGGCGGTGAGACAAGTGCCTCAAACTAATTAAGTGTCAAAACGACGTGACCCCGTTCAGCAGGGCTACTACGAAACTCGCAACTCGAAGTTCGTGTCGGGCGGTCCCTCTGACACTTATACTATTTAATACGAGAGCGAGAGGGACGGTACGATACGAATTTCGAGTTTCGAGTTTCGTAGTAGCCCTGCAGTTACCGTCCCTATAGCTCTGTACTACGAAGTGATAAATTCGAATTTCGTATCTTGCCGTCCCTCTCGCTCTCGTATTAAATAGTATAAGTGTCAGAGGGACCGCCCGACACGAACTTCGAGTTGCGAGTTTCGTAGTAGCCCTGCAGTTACCGTCCCTATAGCTCTGTACTGCGAAGTGATAAATTCGAATTTCGTATCTTGCCGTCCCCCTCGCTCTCGTATTAAATAGTATAAGTGTCAGAGGGACCGCCCGACACGAACTTCGAGTTTCGAGTTTCGTAGTAGCCCTGCAGTTACCGTCCCTATAGCTCTGTACTACGAAGTGATAAATTCGAATTTCGTATCTTGCCGTCCCGCTGACGCTAATAATATAATTTAATACAAGAGTGAGAGGGACGGTACGATACGAACTTCGATTTTCGAATTTCGTTGCATTCAGATTTGTCCTGACGTGGCATTCATCTGCGGCATGGTTCCCCGGAACCGCCGGAACATGTCAAAGTCAAAGTCAAAATATCTTTATTCAATTTAGGCTATAACAAGCACTTATGAATGTGCAAAAAAAATCTACCACCGGTTCGGAAAAACCTCTGTTGAGAAGAATCCGGCAAGAAACTCAACGAGGTATATTTTTTTAAAAACAGATTCACCATATTATTAAATGATATCTATACATCACAAGTATTTAACACAACTTTATTTTTAACAGGTTCGCTATTTGAAGGGATCGTTAATGTGGATTGGAATTATTCCCAAATATCCCTGTCCATGATATAATCATTGACTTTATAATACGCCTTTGATATTAATGTCTTCTTGACAATAGATTTGAATTTTGTATCCGTTCATTTATTATAAAAACGTATGCAATTTCCTAGAAACGACTTGTCTTGTCTTTCGGCCAGAAGGCAGCACTCGCGATGGTCCCCATCAGCAGCCGCAGCACGCGCACCACAAACGAGCTGAAGTGAACGTAGTGACGCGACTGCAGCTGGAACAGTCACCAGCATTAATATCTGCCACAGCGGAGCGTGCAAAAATATCTGACACGTCCTTCCGGCCCTAGAAATAGAGTCGTATCAGATATTTATGCACGCTTGTTGTGTCAGATATTGGTGCGGTGACTGAACACCCTCAGCGTGTATCCGCACTTCCGACGGACGTATTCTACAACATCTGCGACGGAGACGGTGAGATGCAGACGCGACATGTTATACAGTGCCGTAATGTAAATGAATACCTACTACAATTCAATGTTTGGAAATGCCCATGGGAATCTAGTTCTTATGGTTACACAAGAGCTAGTTTTTAATAACCGAAAAATATTAAATATGGCCACCTTGCCTCTAGTTGACATAAATAACAATAACAGCTAAATCACTCCGTACCCCCAAATCATCGCTTAATCCACAACCTATCAGAACAGATAATCAACGTAATTTCGCGTGAGGGCCGGCTCTGATGCCCACTGACGGGCCTTGACAAGGGTGTGGGCCACAGTTACAGTTTAACAGTAGGGGGCCATTCATAATTTACGTCACATTAAAGGCCTGTTTCAGCGCTCATTGACAAATTTTATTTGACAGATAAATGTTATGCCGTCTTTTGCCTATGGAACAAAATAATTATGGGACCCCTCTTCCCTCCTTGTCACACTTATAACTACGAAAATAGCAATTATTTTGTTCTTGTGTCACAAATCGTAAGACGTGTAACGTGCTCGTACGGCCCCTAGGGACTATACGAAACACGTGTCGTCTCGTCCAATAGAAACATAAAGAATAAGTCTGACATCTCTTTACACACAATATTATACAAAAAGAAGCCTAACTTATTCTAAGCCTAAACGTATATTGAAAAATATCTTTATGTTAAAAGTTTAATTTTCAACATTTTGTTTTTCTTTTTCTGAACAAAGTATATAATTGCAATTATCTTAAATATGAAAGGTAACATACAAAGTCATCATCATGTCAGCCGAAAGACGTCCACTGCTGGACATAGGCCTCCCCAAAGGCTCTCCACTTAGACCGGTGTTGTGCTTTTCGCATCCACCGTGATCCCGTGATCTTAACCAGGTCGTCGCTCCATCTTCTTGGAGGCCTACCGACAGCTCGTCTCCCTGTCCGCGGACGCCATTCGAGAACCTTTTGACCCCATCCGCCATCAGTCCTGCGAGCAATGTGCCCCGCCCATTGCCACTTCAGTTTCGCAATTCTTCGGGCTATGTCGGTAACCTTAGTTCTACTGCGAATATCATCATTTCTGATTCTATCCCGCAGAGAAACCCCGAGCATAGCCCTCTCCATAACCCTTTGAGTGACTTTGAGCTTCCTCATGAGGCCCATCGTTGGCGCCCACGTCTCAGATCCGTATGTCATCACTGGCAACACACACTGGTCAAAGACTTTGGACTTCAAACACTGCGGTAATTTGGATGAAAAGACACTACGAAGCCTCCCGAACGCTGCCCAGCCGAGTCGGATTCGACGAGTGATCTCTTTCTCGAAGTTGGACCTACCTAAGTGGACCGTTTGTCCTAGGTATAAATACTCGTCAACAACTTCGAGCGCAGAGCCTCCGACTATTACGGGAGTTGGCAGAACATGGACATTAGACATGACTTTTGTCTTGCCCATGTTCATTCTCAGGCCAACTCATACAAAGTACATTAAAAATATATATACGGTTATAGTTTATTACGGTACTACGTAGTAAATGACAAAACTCATCACAAGTAGGTATCATTGTATCCTAAACCTCACTGGTTATGCTACTGCGACGCTATTCACTGTGGTATTAATGTTGACAGGCTACCCTTTCAAGCTCTTATGTATTCATTACTGTCATTTAAAAACCTACTCTAGCAAACAACAGTCAGAGTATATATTCATACACAAACAAAATTAAGTTAAGAGCTTCTGAAAGTTATACTCGTAGGGAATGTATTTTATTAAAAATTGACAGTTTTTGTATTGAAAAGGGAAATTGAGCTTGTGTGACGCATGTGTTGAGACGGATGGAACAGGACGAACAATTCAGGCGAACGTTCGAATATTATTAAGTATCAGTATTTAATATTTGCGCATATTTGTGATAAAATAATGGTCTTCTCAGTCGCTACTTACCACAATCTGAGAGTCCTTAAGACAAAAGCAGTTTACATAAAATTTGCGTGTCGGCGTGTGTGCGTTTGTGTGTGTGTGTGTGTGTGTGTGTGTGTGTGTGTGTGTGTGTGTGTGTGTGTGTGTGTGTGTGTGTGTGTCTGTGTGTGTGTGTGTGTGTGCGTGCAACCATTAAGTTGTACAAATATTTAGCAATGAACGATAGTGTAATAGAGAGTCGAAAGCAAATATTAAATTTTTGTATGAAAGTACCCAGTCGTTTACGATTTTGTTGTGACTGTAGATCAAAAAGAAATGCGACACTTATTTATAAGAAGACCTTATTCAGCTTGTCTGTCTACCGAAGCTTTTTTCCTGAGGAATGCATTCCAGGTACTTCCCTTCCGTACCACTAGGCTGGAGTCCGGAGTTAGTACTGTTTGTAGTTCGTTCGTAGATTTGTGCAGGTTTCCTCACGATGTTATCCTTTATCGTAAAGTAATGGTAAATTTCGAACGTAATTTCAAAAAACTCAGAGATGCGAGCCCGGGTTTGACGCCACGATTCCTCTGCTTGCGATGCCATAAGTGAAATTACTAAGTAGGTCACCAAAGCTTTTTAGATCCACGGATTTTTAATACTTTATACATACCTTTATACTATTTCATCCCAATGATTCCCGTCAGAAATTGTAAAACAATATTTTCCACGGACTAAGTACAATGTTATTTATCAAATCATAGGCGAATGCTACACGCAAGATCCATATTGTGATCCGTCTATAATAAAATAATATTGTCGGATTACGATATTTATTGACGTGTAGGGTAGTGCAGTCTCGCATCCTTACTTTTTTCGGACACATATGTCGTAAAGGAGACGCAGCTATGGAGCGACTTGTGATCCAGGGGAAAGTCGAAGGCACTAGGCCACGAGGTAGATCGCCTATGAGATGGACATAAGGAAGGCGGCTGTCAGGGAGGAATGGAGGCGTATTGTTAAGCTTGCTACCAGCACCTAGAAAATGATGACCACGACCACTCTGTCAAGAGTGAAACGACGAAGAAGAGGGTAGTGTATTGACGGATCACAATATTTATCACTGGATCTCTGGAAATCCTAGTGATCGGATCCCAGAACCTGGATAGTTATATTTATCTTGCGTGTAGTGTCGCGCATCAATATTTATTGCATCAGTACGCAGCGATGGAGGACGTCGGTAAGACCGTGTCTGCCGTGGAGAACCCGTGCCACGAGCAAGAGTCCATGACAGGCGACAAGATTGTTTTGAAAGAGTTTATTCTCAACTTAGAATCCATGCCAGAAGTTTGGAATAGCGTACAATATAGCCAAGATAAATAAGTAAATATTATGATAATTATCCCAATCAAATGATTCCCGTCAGAAATTGTAAAACAATATTTTCCACCGACTACAATGTCATTTATCAAATCATAGATCATAAATAGCGATGGATCAATCCTTATTCTTTACTAGCTTTTACCCGCGGCTTCGCTCGCGTTAACCATTAACATTTCAAAGAAGCAAGCAATCAAGCAAGCAAGCCAGCAAGCATGCAAGTGAGCATGTAAGCAAGCATGCAAGCAAGCATGCAAGCAAGCATGCAAGCAAGCATGTAATTATGCAAGGAATAGTGCAAGCAATCATGCATTCGAGCATGCAAGCAAACATGCATTCAAAGTTGCATTCTAGCATGCAAGCAAGCATGCAAGTGAGCATGTAAGGAAGCATGTAATTATGCAAGGAATAGTGCAAGCAAGCATGCATTCGAGCATGCAAGCAAGCATGCATTCAAAGCTGCATTCTAGCATGCAAGCAAGCATGCAAGTATGTAAGGAATAGTGCAAGCAAGCATGCATTCGAGCATGCAAGCAAACATGCGTTAAAGCATGCAAGCAAGCGTGCAAGTAAGCATGCAAGTCAGCATGCAAGCAAGCATGTAAGGAAGCATGTAATTATATTATGCAAGGAATAGTGCAAGCAAGCATGAATTCGAGCATGCAAGCAAGCATGCATTCAAAGCTGCATTCAAGCATGCAAGCAAGCATGTAATTTTGCAAGAAATAGTGCTAGTAGTAAGCATGCATTCGAGCATGCAAGCAAACATGCATTCAAGCATGCAAGCAAGCATGCAAGCAAGCATGCAAGCAAGCATGCAAGCAAGCATGCAAGAAATCATGCAAGCAAGCATGCAAGCAAGCATGCAAGCAAACATGCAAGCAAGCATGCAAGCAAGCATGCAAGCAAGCATGCAAGCAAGCATGCAATCAAGCATGAAAGTGAGCATGTAAGTAAGCATGTAATTATGCAAGGAATGTTGCAAGCTCTGCTGCAAGCAAGCATGCAAGCAAGCATGCAAGCAAGCATGCAAGCAAGCATGCAAGCATGCAAGGAAACAAACATGCAAGCAGGCAAACAAATATGCAAGCAGGCATGCAAGAAGGCATGCAAGTGAGCATGTAAGTGAGCATGTAAGCAAGCATGTAATTATGCAAGGAATAGTGCAAGCAAGCATGCATTCGAGCATGCATTCAAGCATGCAAGCAAGCATGAAATTTTGCAAGAAATAGTTCTAGTAGTAAGCATGCATTCAAGCCTGCATTCAAGCATGCAAGCAAGCATGCAAGCAAGCATGCATTAAATCATGCAAGCAAGCGTGGAAGCAATCGTGTAAGCAAGCATGTGATTATGCAAGAAATGGTGCAGCAAGCAAGCAAGCATGCTTTTTAACACATTATTAAGTCAGCTCAGTCAGCTCCGCGGTTAGAATACAAAACAAACTTTTGGTCATCCCTTGGGAATGGCAATTTTTTTCGGGATAAAAAATATCCTATTATTTATTCTGGACCTCTAATATGACGTATGCAAAGTTTCATAGGAATCGGTGCAGTAGTTACGGCGTGAAAGCGTAACAAACAAACAAACAAACAAACAAACAATCAAACAATCAAACAAACAAACAAACTCACTTTCCCTTTATAATAGTAAGGATAAGTAGGAAGTAGGATTATTGCTTCAAATTACTTATAGATTCCAAGTTAGTCAAACGATAGCGTGATGTAACCTACAGGCAGCGCCATCTTTTGGATGTTTTTATAAGTAATTGTAAGCTCGGTGCAATTTTGTGGGTTTCGAAAGCAAAATATTAATCGCTCGTGTGTCAAATTTTTGTAAATAAATATCTCTCTCTCTCTCTCTCTCTCAAAATTTCCTTCCTATTAAATCCTATTATGTTCTTCATATACGTATGTATATATTTTTTTCTAGATTTTGTGAATGAAATTGAGGGTTTTGTGTTAAGAACATCATCATCATCATCATCCCAGCCTATCCTAGTCCTGCTGGGCACTGTTGGGCACAGGCGTCCTCTCAGAATTAGAGGGCTTGGACCGTAGTTCCCACGCGGGCCCAATGCGGGATGGGAACTTCACACATACCATTGAATACCTTTGCAGGGTTGTGCAGGTTTCCTCACGAACAACTGACCAAAATTTCAAGACTAAACCCAGCGTTTGAAATTTCAACATTTTATCCCGTGGGAATATCGGGATAGAAAGTAGACTACTTATGTGTTATTCCAGAAGTCCAGCTACCTACTTACCAGATTTCATGACTATAAACCCAGCGGTTGTTATTTCGTTATTTCGAGATTTTATCCCTATCCCGTGGGAATATCGGGATAAAAAGTAGCCTATGTTTTATTCCAGATGTTCAGCTATCTACATACCAATCCCGTGGGATAAAAAGTAGCCTATGTGTTATTTCAAACGTCCAGCTACCTACTTATCAAATTTCATGACTCTAAGCCCAGCGGTTGATATTTCGAGATTTTATCCCTATCCCGTGGGAATATCGGGATAAAAAGTAGCCTATGTTTTATTCCAGATGTTCAGCTATCTACATACCAAATTTCATCCAAATCCGTCCAGCCGTTTCAGCGTGAAAGAGTAACAAACATACTCACTCACTCACTCACTCACAAACTTTCGCATTTATAATATTAGTAGGATGTTCAGCTATCTACATACCAAATTTCAGGGCTCTTTTTATCCCTATCCCGTGGGATAAAAAAAAGCATATGTGTTATTTCAAACGTCCAGCTACCTACTTATCAAATTTCATGACTCTAAGCCCAGCGGTTGATATTTCGAGATTTTATCCCTATCCCGTGGGAATATCGGGATAAAAAGTAGCCTATGTTTTATTCCAGATGTTCAGCTATCTACATACCAAATTTCATCCAAATCCGTCCAGCCGTTTCAGCGTGAAAGAGTAACAAACATACTCACTCACTCACTCACTCACAAACTTTCGCATTTATAATATTAGTAGGATTATCCGTTAACACCACAGTGCACGGTAATTTATGCCTTTGGACTACTGTAATAAAGACTGGACTGGCGCGAAGGTTCAACGTTAATGTTTCATGTGAATTTATACGATACTGTCGCATGTCAGCAGAGTTAATAAACACGCAGTAGGGGTGAAAAATAACTTTCAGATTAAAAAAATACAAAACAATGACTATTTATTGTACACCACAAATAGTACGCGATACAGAAGCAGGTAAACATGGAGAACAATTACAAGGTAAGCAATAGGCGGCCTTATCGCTTAAGAGCGATCTTTCCAGGCAAGACTCTTTGCAGATAACAATAATTTTTTTCTTCGAATAGATATAGAAATATTTATTCACTTATCGCAATATAGTTATAATATTACTTACACATAAACAGTTTGAGAAAGAAATAAAAATAAAATCAAGTTTTTGCCAAATCGCGAAGCAAATATGCCTTTCTTAAGGACAACTACTTTTTTGCGGCACTTGCGGTCGAAACCTTTGGGCCTTGGTCGTCCGACACAAAAAAAATAATGAAAGAAGTGTCGGACAAACTAATCGGCATATCTGGCGACCAAAGAGCAGGCTTTTTCTTCGCCCAAAGACTGAGCCTTGCAGTGTAACGAGGCAACGCCGCTAGCGTCTTAGGCACAATGCCCCGCGCTGCGCTGCCGTTGGATGAGGAAGCCCGTTTTAGTTAATTTTATGTGTTTTTTTATTTTTATTTTGTGTAAAAATTCGATACACACTAAAATACATATCGTCGCTTCGGAGGTAAAGATACTAAAGCGACATTTGACCAACTTTACAGGAGAGCGATTTAAAGTTTTTTTTGACGAAAAAAATTCATAACTCTTTTCTTTGTGAACACATTCTAGAATTTCTAAGACTGTATGAAAGCCAATTCAGCATACTATGAACTGAAATGTATAATTTTGACCTAAGTACAATAGTTCAGGAGATAGGTGGCGCTTTAGTCATTCGTCTCCAACTTTTTGAGACAACGCAATAAGGTAAAAGGACTAAACGTAAGAATTGTTTAGTATATCATAATTTCAGATGACTAACGGGATATTTATTCTAGTTTTTTATCTTCATTTACTTAATGGCGTTAATCACTTTCTTATCAACTGTGTTTAATGCTTATTCACCAATAATCAACTATTTATCAATCATAAAACATTACAAATACTTAATAGACTTGCAAGTTAAATGTTTAATATACAACATACTAATTTTTAGATTACTTTAACGAATGATCACTAATGGACCGTCTGCAGGGCTACTACGAAACTCGAAACTCGAAGTTCGTATCGTACTGTCCCTCTCGCTCTCGTATTAAATAGTATAAGTGTCAGAGGGACCGCACGACACGAACTCCGAGTTTCGAGTTTCGTAGTTAGCCCTGCAGACTTTAATCAATATTACTAAATTCAAAGGAAAAACAGGAAATTGTAGAAACTTTTAAGTTTTATTTGACATTGGTTCTTGTTATCGTGTTATCTGCCTATCGTCAACTATTGGGGGATAAAGCTGTTCGCGTCCGTGGGCTTTAGCTCTAGTTACCCACACGTGTTCCCTAGGTAGCGCCAAATGAACAACCTCATTCTGGTGGTAGGCTTCGGCCGCGGTTTGTCGCCACCCACCTAACTAAGTTATGCTGCCAAACGCTGCGTGCAAACCGGTTTCGGTGCCGTCAGTTTGCTGCACCGGGTGCCTGTTTGTGGAGGGTAGCAGAATCCAAAGCACGGTGCTCCGCTGGCCGACCGCAGTTAGTAGGGGGCCCCGTTAACTTGCGAAAAATCCCGAAGATGTGCAGTGGTGCCGGTTGGCGACCGAGGAAGGGACCCGAAAGCCGACTTTGGGGGGTTCGGGCGTCCCCGCAGTCACCAGACCAAGCTCCTTGTGTTGTGGCTCATTTTCGTGTGCTGCTGGATGAGCAGCACTGTGTCTGTTCAACTGCCGTCTTTTCTAACCTGTTCACTTTTGTCTTTCTCATCTCCTTCTTTTCTTCAGGTGAAATTACTGGCATGTGAGGTATCCCATCTTAGGCCTCTAGGTTGGCAACGCGTCTGCAATACCCCTGGTGTTGCAGATGTATATGGGCGGTGGTGATCTCTTGCCCACCGACTACCCACACTACCCAGGGTACAGCCTGGAGCATACTTTTAAGCCACGTGCTGGGGTCTGCTTGTACGTTCGTGATGACATCTGTACTCAGCGTCTCCGCAACCTTGAGGATCCTAGCTTTTCCATTCTTTGGCTACTGATGGACACTGGTGTTGAACAAACGGTTTACGCTCTGATCTATCGGTCGCACAGCGGTGACTTGGAGACGACCAGGGTCTTTGATCACTTCATTGTTACGGCACGGTTTGTGGTTCAGCAACGGTATCCGCTTGCGTAGTTGATTTTCTTGGGGGACTTTGGACCATGCAAGAAGAGCTAGATCTCGCCCAGCTGGTTAAGCAACTGACTCGCATACCGGATGTTGCCTTGCACACGCCTAAGTGCTTGGACCTACTGCTGACGACTGATCCAGACAGGTACAATGTGTCGGTGTCTTCCCCTTTGGGTACTTCTGACCATTGTTTGGTGAAATTTGTGTCGCAGTACTCTCCTACCGATTGCTTAATCGGTACTCGGCGAGTATGGCGATACAAGTAAGCAGATTGGGATGAGATGCATCATTTCTTTGCTTCCTATCCATGGCAGAAAACTTGCTTTCCCAGTAACGATTCGTCGAGCTGCGCAGAAGCTGTTACCGATGTGTTGCGTCAGAGTATGGAATATTTCATTCCTTTCTCTGACGTATCCACTGGTGGCAAATCTCGCTCATGGTTTAACGCTGAGTGCGCTCAAGCTGAAGCTATTAAGCACTCTATTTGCTTACTTACTGTGGGCTGATGCTCGATGTCGCAATGCTCCGGACCGGATGTACACGTTAAGAAACAGCTCTTTAACAAAGCTGCCATGCCCTGCAAAAAGGTCATACGGAAAGCGCGATTCCTCCATGTTGGTTGTATCGGTGCCAAATTTGCTTCCTACCCCTCTGAGAGTAAAGAAAAAAGAAAAGAAAGAAAGAAAATACATTCCTTAAGCGTTTTCGTCCTTAGCCAAATCGGTGGAGTACAATTTCTGTCGTCCGTCACTCCACCACTGCTGAAGTCGGATAAGTCGCTAGCTCACACTGCAGCGGAGAAGGCAAACCTGTTTGTCTCTCTGTTTGCGGAAAATTTGCGTCTTGATGATGAGTGTAGCGCCTCCCTCCATTTCTCACTGTGGTACGTTTAAGCAGGAGGTCAAAATACACCAAATGGAGGTTTTAAGAACGCTGCGTTCTCTGGACGTAAATAAAACTAGGAATAAACTATACCTGGAATTGTTTTAAACACCTGTGCTCCGGAACTGTCTCCGGTTTTGACACGTCTGTTCAGGCTCTTTCTCAAGTTGGGGCAGGTCCCGGTATCGTGGACGATTGCTAATGTGCAGCCAGTATCTACCCAAAAAGGGCAGTCGTGCCGACCCGTCGAACTATCGGCCTATCGCAATCACCTCCATACTATGTAAGGTAATGGAGCGTGTATTGAATGCTAAGTTCCTGGTAGGTATATCTAGAAGGTAACGATCTCCTCAGTGACCGCCAATACGGGTTCCACCGAAATCGGTCCACTGGGGACCTTCTGGTATATGCTACTCACATTTGGTGTGAACCTGTTGAGAAGCATGGTGAAGCTCTTGCTGTGTCTCTATTCCAAGGCATTCGATAGGGTCTGGCACAGAGGCCTTCTTAGCAGGATTCCTCCTGTCCTATGCTCATAGATCTCTGATTTCCTGCGGAACCTATCTAAACGAGTTGTCATTGACGAATGCTCATCTGATCTCATGGCAATCAATGCCGGGGTGCCTCAGGGATTGGTCCTATCTGCAACTCTATTATTGCTGCACATCAACGATTTGCTCATACCCGATGTGTTTGGGTACGCAGATGACGCAAAATTGCAGAGAGGTACCTTCTAACGGCCGGGCCCGGCCAGCGGTGATAAGATCGGGCACTCAGGGAGGTTATGGTACAGCGGACGAATTCGACCTCGGAGGCCATGTCCGACTGGGGCTCGGCCAACTTGGTCCAGTTCAGTGCTGCCAAGACACAGGCGTATCTGTTTACCGCTAAGCGGAGACCGTTCACTTTGGCTCCTACTGTCCAGAGGAGGGTATCCTTACCACCTAAAGACCACCTTGAGGTTCTTGGGTTAGACCTTCAATCTAGTCTCAACTTCGGTGCGGCTATTGAGTCCAGAGCGAAAAAGCAGTCATATATTTACCATCGAAGTTAATGCGTCGCACTACGTTAAGCTTTGGCCAGTTATACATTTGATTTTTTCACTTTCCGGATTCGAATTTTTAAAAAAGAGACATGTTTATCTGATTCCATTTGGATCTGAAATTCAAGTATTTTAATTATTCAAAGTTGCCATTCAATAACATAATTTGAGCCTTTTATATAGTAAAGCCTGGCCGTTTAGAATAGCTAGATGTCAATTCATCATATTTCTATATCAGACCCTATTTCCGATACATAGAATTCTCACAATAAGGTTAACTTTTTATCATGTTCCTTCGTACCTAACTCTAATAACAGTCAATAGAGTTAGTGCACATAATTATAATAATTATTTGTTTACAAACTTGCCTTTCGTAATCACAATCAATTATTTAATTATTTCAGGTTTTGTTGCCAACACGCTCTATTATTGCGTTGATATAAAAGACGCGCATAGTACCTTACCTATCCTTGGTAAAGTGATTGTAACTTAAATTCCTAAGATTAAAGTCCAGATTACTTTGGCATAATATCTACAATTCGTATGAAAATATCGTGGGTACTTTTACTAACTGGCTTATATAATTGATTTTTCGTAAAAAAAATACCTAAACACTTATTTTTTGACAATAAAATGACAGATTATTGACTTACTGGACCAAACATAATCCTTTAATATTATGTTTTTTTACTAATATAAATATTTTCTTTCTTTTGCTATGTTGTAATGACGCTAATACACCACAAATTCTGTGAACTGTTTTGTACTAAATACTCAAACGACTTAAATATATTCTTATCAGTTTAACCAAAATACTAAACGCATCCAAAACTTCAGAATAGACTGGAACAATTTACTAAAGCGACGAAGAATCAAATTTCATGATATGCACAGAGTACTAAAACGCCAAATGTATTTAAAGGTGAAAAATTACAAATGACTTAACAATATAATCGTTTAGAAACTAAAACAGGTAAAAGCACTAAAGAGAAAATACGCAATTTAAGCGTCGGATTAGTAATAAGTGTCCCAAATTTCACTGATTTTTCAGGGGCTAAAGCGCCAAAAAAGTCCTCTGATCGTCCCGAAACCCAGATAGATCGACGCAGAAAAATTCGCTGATTCCGATGGTATATATAACTCAATTTGGCCCAAAGTGTCGCTTTAGTATCTTTACCTCCGAAGCGACGATATTATTATAATATAAAAATAAAATAATTGTAATAGCGGTCAACTCCGTTCACTCTTTTCAGCGTGAAGAAGCAACAAACTATACTCACTCACTCACTCTCTCACAAACTTTCGCATTTATAATATTAGTGGGATTAGTAGGATGATATAACTGACTCACTATTTACTTCATTAGATAGTAATTTTTAGGAGACTAGCATTATGATTTTGTGCAAGGTCCGCCCGGATTGCTACCACCATCTTGCTCGTTAATCCTGCCGTGAAGCAGCAGTGCTTGCACTGTTGTGTTTCGACGTGGAGAGTAAGACAGCCGGTGAAATTACTGGCACTTGAGGTATCCCATCTTAGGCCTCAGGTTGGCAACGCATCTGCAATACCCCTGGTGTTGCAGATGTTTATGGGCGGTGGTGATCTCTAACCATCAGGAGACCCACCAGTCGAATAAAAAGTAAAACTACTGTTGTACTGTACGTTTGTGTGTCGACTGCGGTTCGCAGAGCATTGTGACGTAGACGCGTGCCATTTTTCACGACACCCCAATCAAAAATTCCAACTGTAATTGTCGACAGAATTGTTATTTTTACTCGTAAATACATATTCGCATCCCGGTTTTGCTCACGTAAACCATTATTGATCAGGCAGTGGAACTAAAATTCCGAGTTTTTTTTTAAACATAAAAGTGACCCGTGATTAACCCCTATCTCACCTGATGAAACGTGGAGATGAGCCCAAACCGGAACCGGAACGGTACCATACCGGAACATGGGCATTTTTCAAATCTCTAGACTAAGGTGGTTAACATTTTGGGATTTTACATGGATCCCATGGGAATATTGGGACAAAAGTAACGTATTGTGTATTCCAGACGTTCGGCCATTTTACATGGATCCCATGGAATATTGGGATACAAGTACCGTATTGTGTATTCCAGACGTTCGGCCATTTTACATGGATCCCATGGGAATATTGGGACAAAAGTAACGTATTGTGTATTCCAGACGTTCGGCCATTTTACATGGATCCATGGGAATATTGGACAAAAGTAACGTATTGTGTATTCCAGACGTTCGGCCATTTTACATGGATCCCATGGGAATATTGGGATAAAAGTAACGTATTGTGTATTCCAGACGTTCGGCCATTTTACATGGATCCCATGGGAATATTGGGACAAAAGTAACGTATTGTGTATTCCAGACGTTCGGCCATTTTACATGAATCCCATGGCAATATTGGGATAAAAGTACCGTATTGTGTATTTCAGACGTTCGGCCATTTTACATGGATCCCATGGGAATATTGGGATATAAGTACCGTATTGTGTATTCCACACGTTCGGCCATTTTACATGGATCCCATGGGAATATTGGGACAAAAGTAACGTATTTTGTATCCCAGACGTTCGGCCATTTTACATGGATCCCATGGGAATATTGGGATAAAAGTACCGTATTGTGTATTCCAGACGTTCGGCCATTTTACATGGATCCCATGGGAATATTGGGATAAAAGTACCGTATTGTGTATTCCAGACGTTCGGCCATTTTACATGGATCCCATGGGAATATAGAGATAAAAGTACCGTAGGTATTAAAGTAAAAATCCAAAATCTCATCCTATGAGTCAAGATATTTTATATGAAATTTCGAACTTATTTTAGTTTAGTTTATTTCTTCATTCGATATAAGATTTACATTATAATTTACATACAATAAAGACCAGAAAGACCATGTTGTATATTACACAAGAAAGTTCTATAAAATACCAATATAATAGACACAGATAACCACATTGGTACTGATTTAATTTAATCTGTGGTATTGATTCCAAACCACATATCCAATTTTCGCACACAAAATTGGTTTAAGGCACTTTTGTATTATACAATATTAATGATACTGATAGATAAACAAAGCACCATTAAAACCGGCCAAGAGCACGTCGGACACGCCCAAGGGCCCTATAGGGTTGGATGAGAAAAAAAATCACCCCCACTTTACGTCTATTGGAGATACCCTAAAAACCATTTTTTTTTATTGTCTTATTCTATCGGCATAGTTTACATATATAGCCGTGCAAAATTACAGCTTTCTAGCATTGATAGTCCCTGAGAAAAGCCGCGGACGGACGGACTGACAGACAGACAGACATGACGAAACTATAAGGGTTCCGTTTTAGCCATTTTGGCTCCGAAACCCTAAAAATAAAGCTTAAGATTGTTATACGAGTACATAATAAAATTATTATAATTTACAATGAATACATGCCTTAATTTCAAAAACGTACCTTCAAACGAGATTTGTCAAACATTTAGACGAAATTGACACAAGCTTTATCTGTTTGCAGGTAATTTGCAGTTTTAATTAGTGTGCTTGGTGTAAACTGGGTCACAGTGTAACGCAGTATGTAATCTACATAGAATTAGGAATGGTTGTGAGTATGTACACGCACTTGGTTTACGTGGAATTAGACCCGAGGCCGTATTGTCTAACGCGCTGACGTTTGTGATCGTATTCCCCATCTCTTTCCACCCTCATCTTATACCGTGTGACAGAAAGAAATCGTGAAAGCGATTGTGATTACAAGTGTGTTTGACAGAAAGGTCTCTGATTTGAAAACAATGTCACACAGACGTAGGTGCAGTTAAACAAACTGATTCATGTACCAGGGTCCAACCTTTCTGCTACTTATGTCACGTTGACATCCTTTTTGTGAAGTAAATCAAAGTGTGATACCCCTCGTGTTCCGTATGTCTAAAGGCGGCGGTAATAACTTCTCATCATTCTCTTGTCTAAAAAACTTGTCTCATTTTTTATAACCAGCACGTGGTCAAGGACTTCAATTGATGAGCCACCATAGAACCATTTCACAGTAAACGTCATAATGAAATTGCATTAATTAACAAGGAAAATCTTGGGTCCGAGACAATTCCTTATGTGAATGTGGCATTGACGAGGGCACCCTCGAACACATGTTCTTTCACTGCTCCAAAATCGTTACTCCCCTATATGACCTCCTCCCTCCTGAAATCCCTCGCCCTGTCAATTTAAACTTCCTTCTTGCAATAGCACACACCCCCCTTATAACTGTACTATGTAAATTTATTAAAACTAACAAATTATTTTTGTAGGTATAGTTTAGCAAATTTCATGTTTGTGTTGTCTTATTTTAGGTTCTCATCCGATTACCGCACACTGAATCTACCGAACAACGACTAAACTGATGTCTTTTCCAACCTCGACATTGGCGGAATCATCGATAGTATCGATGGAGCTATACTTTTTTTTTTTATTCTATTGGATGGCAAACTAGCAAGTGGGTCTCCTGATGGTAAGAGATCACCACCGCCCATAGACACCTGCAACACCAGGGGGATTGCAGATGCGTTGCCAACCTAGACGCCTGAGATGGGATACCTCAAGTGCCAGTAATTTCACCGGCTGTCTTACTCTCCACGCCGAAACACAACATTGCAAGCACTGCTGCTTCACGGCAGGATTAACGAGCAAGATGGTGGTAGCAATCCGGGCGGACCTTGCACTTTCAAGAATTGAATTGAATTTGGAGGAAAATCTTAATGACTTTGCCGTTGAAAGATTCCATGATCCATGATAGCTCATGACTTGAAGTCCTTGACCGTACCTAAAGGTTTTCGTTAAATATTAACCTAACCTAACCTAACCAACAAAAAGTTGGAAAACCCCGACTTTGTCACTTCAAAGTCCAATATCTCAAAAACGGCTGAACCGATTTTGATGAAACATGTTTACGAACTATCGCTAGAAAACCTGCTTTCAAATAAAAAACCGCATTCAAACCGGTCCACCCGTTTAAGAGCTACGGTGCCACAGACAGAGAGACACACACATTGGTCAAACTTATAACACCTCTCTTTTTGCGTCGTGGGCTAAAAATATACGGCACTATTGTCAAATATCTGGCCAGCAACAGCGATTCAATTGTGTTTGCAGATACGACATAACTTCCCTTCCGTGATTTGAAGTGCTTCTCGAATAATCCTTACAGAACAAAGCTAATGCTAGGAATAGAACTGGCCCTTTCAAGCCTTCTTCAGTTCCTAATAGGTGCTTGAAGGGAGAAATGGCTGGCATCTAATGAGGGCTATCGTTTTTTGTCTCACTAGATGGCGCACTGTTGCGCGAGGTTTTAAGTGTGGCTTTCAAAGTCTTTTATTACGGGCGTGAATACAAAGTTTAGATTAAAATCATATTTAATACACCTTAAAACCGTAGCATAAAAATATCGAGCATGCCACAATGTTACACAGTCCCCGTTCTGTTTGGAAAAAAGGGAGGACAAAGGTTTCCGAAAGACAAAACTGTCTCAAAACACAGACATTCATTGCCCCGGAACGCATATTTGCCATAATTAATTTCAGATATTGCAAAATATTCACAAAATTATTCTAATTATAAATAAACCCGCGTAGCTCACCCAAAAACTATGAGATTTGACATTTCGGAGACCTCACGCTACACTAGCGCCTCTAGTGGCGAATTCATACGCGATAGCCCTCATTGGATTTTTGTTACGAAAATGCTCGTATCTTCGGTACATTATTAATCAATAGTTTCTGAAAACATTTTTATCAATCACTAGCGACCCGCCTCGGCTTTGCACGACCGGGTACAATTTTCCTTATACTATTTATTTCCTCGAAATCGAAGTAAAAAACGATGTAAAACTCTAGTATTAAGCCCATTTTCCCCTCGACGTGTGAATCCACCCTCACCGTACCGGTTGATTAATTATGAACGTCTCGGGTATTGTCAAAGTCAAACTCAAAATATCTTTATTCAATTAAGGCTATAACAAGTACTTATGAATGTCAAAAAAATCTACCACCGGCTCGGCAAAAACGGAACACTTATAGTTTCGCCATGTATGTCTGTATGTCTGTCTGTCTGTCTATCTGTCTGTCTATTTGTATGCCTGTCTGTCTGTCTGTCTGTCTGTCCGTTCGTCCGCGGCTTTGCTCAGGGACTATCAACGCCGTATAAAATACGAAATCCTTAAAAAAATATTACTTATTATTTTCGTAATGGCTACGGAACCCTATTTCGGCCGTGTCCGATACGCTCTTGGCCGGTTTTTTTTTTTGCTTACTATACTTGCACTGTCTCAACATTGTGACGACCAGGAGATCAAAATGAACTCCTAACATTTAAGGCCAACAAACAAATAGCGGAGTTAAAATTAAGGAAAAGCTTATAATAAAACCATCAAACTCCAACGTAACTTATGTCTGCAAAAGCTGGAATCTTTATCCCGGAGTATTGCTCCTCATGAATAATGCAGGTCCCGCGAGCTAATCTTTGGATACAAACGATCTTTAATACCTGAGCTGTCTTGAAATACCTAATCGGTGCTTTTTTCTTGGAAAAACAACGTTAAAATTCAGGAGAGAATTTACGAATTTGTGAATACAGGATGTTAGACAGACTGTTGTAATAACTGGAAAACTGTAAGATACATATTTTCTAAGTTGGTACTCTTGACAGTGAGGATGGCAGTTGAGGATCAGTAGTGGACCGTCGTGATGATTTTCTTTTGAAAATAATAATATCATCATAATCATCAGCCGGAAGACGTCCACTGCTAAACAAAGGCCTCCCCCTTAGAACGCCACAATGAACGACAACTCGGTTGTATCCACCGGTTGCCGGAGGCCTGCCAACGCT
The DNA here is from genome assembly GCF_025370935.1 of Choristoneura fumiferana. NCBI lineage: Eukaryota > Metazoa > Arthropoda > Insecta > Lepidoptera > Tortricidae > Choristoneura > Choristoneura fumiferana. The sequence continues at coordinate 17,161,036 of NC_133485.1, forward strand.
TTGTTTACCGGTTCATGGTCGCCACTCGAGGACTTTCCTCCCCCAACGGTTATCTGTCCTCGCCTTTTCAACGGTTATCGGAAAATAGGTAGTGCAATAGTTTGCCTTCTACACCCCAGTGCTATCCGGAGTTCACATTTTGCAACAGAGATTTTGTCCACATCATTTCCCTTAAGCTACTGTCACACATGCTCGTTAGTAGCACGAGCACTATTTAGCAAACGCTACCTACTATAGCATATCATTTAGTTATTAGCCAATTGCAAGCTAGACCGTAACGTCCAAAAAACTTCACGATACAACGCCATCTAGCGATATTCCACATGTCTTTGAGCCCTCATTTCGTCAAAATCGTTAAAGCTGTTTCCGAGATCCCAAATTAAATAGATATTCAAAATTCATTTATTTCCGTAGCATGTTAGCGCCAAGGCCAGATTCGGTCAAAGTAGCTATAGTCAATCTAACATCTGACTTAATGGTATGCTGAACAACACAAATATCACATAAATGACGATTCCGCACGGGCGTAGGAAACCCTAAAACCTCAGGCTCCCTGAATCATGCAAAAATGATATAATAAGTTCCTAAGCCTTTAGCTATTTATCGTAAACTCTTATGGCATGATCGGACCCGGTTTTACGAGTGCCCTAAGAAATTTATACGCTTTCGTTAAACGAGGATCATCGCGGTAATAAAGATCATGAGATTTTGATTCTGATCACTCAATTTCAAGGACTTTTATAGGGCCCTATGATCTAGCGCGATTGTCTTGAACAACGTGCATTAATATCTGCCACAGCGGAGCTTGCAAAAAGCAGAAGTTCCAATGGAATGCCGAAAGTTTCTCGATGAGGGCTACGGTATAGATGTCGCTAGCGTCACTGCTTAAGTGGCTAAATAAGAAACAAGCAAGCTATGTGGTGCATAGGGGAAATTCGTGTCTGTACCGTTGTCCAGCAGTGGTGTAGCGGTATAGCACGCGGCACGGAATGCCGAGGACCTGGGTTCGATTCCCAGTGCTGGTCTTATTTTTCTGGTTTTTTCTGTGCATCCATATTTCAGTTTGTTTTTTCAACTAGAAGTAGAGTCTTATCAAATAATTATGCACACTTTGTTGTGTTATAATAATATATCAATGCAAGTGACACTAGCTTTTGGCCCGCGGCTTTGCACGATTGAAACTATGTAACAATTGATTTGAAATTACAGAGTATGCTATATTTAAAAAAAAAATAGTAATAAATAAAAAAAAAAAATTCCCTTGTTAAACCTGCAATCAGTCTTTTAGACTATATTCAGGTGGGTTGCTAGAGGTTGGGGTTTGGCAAGGCAGAGCCACTGCTCTGTCTCCCCTTAGTAAGGCAGCACATCAGCTCTCTTGAGTCTTTTAATCGGATTTGGCTGCAAAAGTACACTGGATAGGGTTTGGGTGAATCATCAGTCGGTCCCTGTAGTTGGCTGAATATCGTTTCACTTCATCTGAGATGGTTGGAATTTCCAGGTACTCATGGATTTCCGAATTGCGAGCATACCAGGGCGCCGATGAGAGTACCCTTGGAATATTGTTTTGAGCTCTCATAACATTATGGTCAATATTTACGTTAAGTATATTAAAAAAAACACCTATGTCATAATTAACCTTTCTGGACGTAGAGTTTGAGATTCAGATCTCTAGATATTACACGCAAATATCCTTCTATAATTATAAATCAGGGAGTATTTGGTGATGTCCGTTACTCGACTTTTCTTGAACGTTAATGTTACTAGTTTTTATCGTACCTGAGCCCCACTGGGCCCGCGTGTAAAAAAACCCAAGTCCTTTCATTCCGAGAGGAGGCCTTTGCCCCGCATGACGATGATGATGATGGAAAAGTATAAGGATATTCAGTCCAACTAACCCAACTATATTAAATATTCCGCGTTCATTTTGAAACGCCTTTATATAACTCGCATGATTAACATATGTATGTAATACAAGACAATGCAATTACATGTACTGGCACGTAAGAGTCTAAATTGAATTCTGAGCAGCAACTATGTTGTTTATGGCCTTGTCTCAGTAACTCGTTTAGAAACTATAACTGTGTGTAATAAGATGTTTCTTGCTGGCAACACGTTTGTAGCTGATGTGTCTTACGAGTATTGCAAACACAAACGCCTTAATCATGACATTTTACACAAGTACACACATTAATTGATATTTTTTGCATTAACAAAACACATTAAATAACAATAACTAAACATAATAATTTAGTTCTGAAATATACATTTCAGGTCAAGTAACCATTAAGCTTTTGGATTTCGAAGGCAAGTTCACGTCTGCCGCCCCCAAAGTTAGCTCACACGCACAAAGATATTGGCAGCATTCCCTCTTTGAATAGCAATTCTTTGTCCAAGGAAGCTGACAGCTCTTCGGTGTCCTGTGACGTCTATCTTACTCATTTCTTTATGAAGTTTCAGGACGCTAGGACACCACTTACCAAGGGTCTCGACGACGACGAATATACAAAGAGAAAAATTACGTTTCCGAGCAATCTTTTCCATTGCATTACTTCCTGTAATTTCGATTCCAAGCCACTGATGAATGAGACAGGTCATTATTATTTCAGATTTTTTTAACTTCATTTCGAAGCTTAATGTACCCACCCGTTTTATTTATAACACATCATCATAAATAAATAAATATCATGGGACACTTGACACCAATTGACCTACTACTATTATATGTACTATGGATACTAGGCAACGGATAAACATACTTTATAATTATAGATAAATAATTATTAAACGTCCAAGACACCAGAACAAACATTCGCATTATTCAAACAAATATCTGCCCCGGCCGGGAATCTAACCCGGGACCTCAACCTTCGCAGTCAGGTGCTCTAACCACTTGGCCATCCGGTCGTCAAATCATCACAAATCAGCCGTATAATGTCTGTTCTTAGACGTAGGCTTTCCCCATTTTATTTCATGTTATTTGTTACCACTAAACCTAAATTGTGCAAATTCGTCTTTATAAGTAGTTTATCAAAAGTCAAATAATCGGAGTTATAGCCGTCATGAATTTTCCAACGATATCCTCAACTTCGCTAAGACAATTTCACTCGGCGAAGTTTGAGGAATTAGCGTTTAGGTCAATAGAGTTAAACAATCATTTCCGAAGAAGCGATTAATGCCAGTTTAGGAATTACTTTAATTTTAAAGTGGCTTTCAAGGCTTAGGGGAAGTTTTAATCGAGAGTTTATCTTCAAAAAAACGAAGAAAAGTTAAACTGTTCACTGACTGATTCATCAACCAGCGGAAACCTTTGGCCCTGGGAGGTTGTATTTTTTCCATAAAGGTTGCATTTAAGATTAATTTAGACAAGAAGAAGAATAGGACCGGGAATAATTGAAAATATTGTGTTTATAACGTTTTAAACTTTCGTGATTTTGACTCATAGTCAAAATACCACAAACGGGACTTATCACGCTAACACACACGAGTAAATTTACCTCGACGAGTCTCGAGTAGCCTCGAGTAGTGTACTCGTGACCACGGCCACTGTAATATGGTCGAAATGTGGAGGTCGAGGTACTCGTGTCTTTTAGCGTGATAAAATCCCGTTTGTGGTATTTTGATTATGAATATTATGTTTAGTTTGAAATGGGCTCCAGTTTAAAATAGAGTTGTGGTTTGCCACAGCATAATTCTGTTGAGTGGGGCCTAAGTTATAGTATGCTATGTTTATCTTTTTGTACTTCAAATGTATTTTTTCTGTGATCTTAATCATCTCTCTCTCTCTCTCTTCCCCCCTTTCTTATTATTTAACATGCCAGAGGTATCATACTCTTGTGTAATACCAACTTGATCACCGGAAATCCGACCAACCAACCAAAAAACACAGACCGTTACTACTAGAAATGCCGTCACATCTTTCAAATTCCTCCCGCTCCTCTGGCGCATTCTGCCATAGGAGCCAAAGCATGTCGGGCATCATCATCAGGCCTGCGCCTCTTTTCCAGACGAATTTTGGCGTGCTGCCTGTGCACAACGTCTTTGGTGGCTGACTAGACCGATGCGATAGCGACATGTTCGCCCATAGGCCAGACAAGAGAAGTCTGGGTATGTTGGTGCCGAACCACCTTGGTGTCGTTTCTGTCTCTTGTCAACAAGTGTCTGGAGTCAGGCTTCATCGCAATACAAGTGACCCTCCAATACACGTCCGCGCCAATCTGTGCGTTTTTCCGCCAGCTTTTGGTGATCAATTTTGATGGCGGCCTATCTCACTTAGCGCAATCCTTAAATATGAACAAAGGTCTCCCGAAGTTTCTCTTGGCATTGGCCACTGCGCCGAGCAAGACATGACGTCGAGAGGGCTCCATTCTATGCACATGCCCTAGCCAACGTAAGCGTCTCTGTTTGAGAAGAGGCAGCTGTGCAATTTCTAGAATCCTTTCGTTGGTGACCCTATCATGCCATGAAATACCCAGGATCCTACGCAGACAGTGAATGAAGAGCGAGTTTATCCGACGCTCTTGTTTTGCGTACGTTATCCAGGTTATAATATTCGTGTATAAGAAATCTATGAATAAGGTTTCACAACCTTATCGCTGTCACTACATGAAGCAGTCCCTCAGAGCTAATAAATCTACCATTAAAAAGCCTCGACCTTGTTTATAAGACTGTCCGCACTATCGCGCCTATTCAGAAACATCTCATTCATGGCTTGACTAATTACCGGAGCTGAAACCTTACCGTTTTGCTGTGCGTTACAAAAACAGTGGGGCCACTCGGCAACTCCTTAAAATGAAAGTAAAAGAAAAACGGCTAAGAGCGTGTCGGACACGCCCAAGATAGGGTTCTGTAGCCATTACGAAAAAACAAGTAATATTTTTCTAAGGATTTCGTATTGTGTAAATATGCGTGTACAATAAAGAGTTTAAATACATACATTCATACATAATAATGATGGAAGTAGAATTAACAAAAAATACAGACAACAATTTCGTTGCTACTGCAAAGTATGTAAATACTTTTTTTTTACATGAAGCCTTCTTCTTCTTCTTATATAAGAGTTACACTCTTGTCGATGCAGCCGATGAATGACTCTCCACTTCTCTCTACTTCAAGCTGCCTTCTTAACCTCCTTATACGACATGACGGCTACCTTCTCCTTTATTTGCTTTGTATATAATCAATTCTCGGTCTCCCTCTTTTTCGCTTCCCTTCCACTTTTCCTCATCATGTCGTATAAGATGACCAATCATTTTTCCTCTCTCTATATTGTTTTCATTAATACTCTCTCCTCTTCCACTCTTTCCAAAACCTCTTCATTTGTGACTTTTCTGTCCAACTAATTTGAAGCCTTAGATGTGAAAAAAAATGCTGTTGGTAGTTTTTCTTTTTCGCTGGGAGTACCCAGCGCAAACGTAAAAGCTGATAATAACATAGTCTGTGCCAAACCCCGCTTTATTCTCCCAAGATAACGTTTATAAAATTAATTACCATCCCAATTGCGGACTCGCCGTGAATGGAACCGGGTCAAACGGGAATTAGTTTTTATCCCGCTCCAAACATTATTTTTGATTAATTATTACGCTAATGTCCCGAATTTCTATTACGGGCACGGTACCGTGAAAAGGTTGGGATTTTTCTTGATATAATATTATAATGATATCCAGTAATTAACCGTGACCGACATAGCCAAGCGAATTAGCTTGTTGAAGTGGCAATGGGCAGGCCATATAGCATCGAGAACGGATAGCCGTTGGGGCCGAAAAGTTTTCGAATGGAGACCGCGGATCGGCAAGTGCAGGGTAGGACGTCCATCAGCGAGATGGATAGATGACATGGTTAAAGCCATGGGTTTAAGGTGGATGCAGGCCGATTCCTACGGAAGCAACTAGAGGTCTATGGGGGAGGCCTATGTCCAACAGTGGCGTCCTAAGGCTGATATGGCGATGGTGATAAATAAATATCATGGGACACTTAACACCAATTGAGCTAGTCAAACTAACAAAGCTTGTACTATGGATACTAAATAGGCAACGAATAAATATACTTATCTAGATGTGATGGATGATCCAGTAATTATAGATATTTTTTTCTATAACACTAATTGTTTGCCGAGACTCTGTAAGCGAAGAATTCGTTTGTCACTATCGCTCGCGAACTATAGGTTTCCCGGGATAAAAACTATCTTAGGGTCATATAAACTGTCACTATACTGTCATCCTAATTGGTCCACGGTCCCAAATGAAGACCAGCGCCGTTCGCACGGGTGGCATTATGCTGATTTGGGACCATTTCGTGACCGCGATAAGTATTTTTTTTAGTTTAATTCTATACCTATATTATTTTGTGTGTCACGAATAAATCTTTTTATTTATTTATTTTCTTTCTATTATAATTAATCCGAAATATTTCAGTAGGGAGAGAAAGATCCTCGAGAGTGGGACCACGAACCGGAAGAAGAAGCGTCGGCAAGCCTCCAACTATGTTTTTTATTGTAAAAATTAACACAGTTTTTAATAGTTTCGTTGCTTCGTTTAAAAGCGTGTGCAAATTTCACCGTGAAGTTCCGAATGTCAAGATAAATTGAGTATAGCAATATGAGAACGATTAAATTAGGATCACATTGTACAAACAAATTTTAGAGACTCCTTAGCTCAAAAAATCTTTTTAATTTAAGATTAGAAGCTAAGGTTAATCAAGTTAATTATGCAATTTTTATTGAAATAAACAGTTTAAAGTTTAAGTTTAAAGTTTAAGTGGATGATGACATCGCGAGAGTTGCAGGCAACCGGATGCAAGTGGCGAGTTGTCGTTCAATGTGGCGTTCTAAAGGGGAGGCTTTTGTTCAACTGTGGGGGTCTTCCGGCCGATGATGATGATGCTTACGTGATTGTTTATTTTTTTTTATAAATGGTTCATAAATAAAACCGACAACGGACCATGACTCTCCTTGAGTAGTTGGTACCCACTCATTTGCAGCGATGATCATTGACCATCAAAGAAAGAAAGAAAGAAGAGATTTATTCACTAATACGGAAGACACACAAATACAATAAAATTTACACAAATAAACAAAAAAAATACACAAAACACACATGAAAATAGTAACATAATACACATTTGTGTGTCCTCGCAAATTTGCTTTCTTCTCATAATAAAAAAAACCGTGCATTTAATTCCCGATTAAAAAACTCAATTAAGTCTTTCCCTTTCTATATCTAACACGTGTTCCATTATCTTATTTTTTTATTTAAACCACTCCTTACAGATTTACATACATACAAATCACGTCCAAAACTTAATTTGCGTGAAACCCGTAACCACCTTTTCTTTTGTAGGATAATTAAATGAAGTCATGTTAAACCACAGTCAGGAACGGGACTTAACCCTTAAGTGGCGCGAGGGCCGGATAAGACCCTATTATCAGTAAATTTCACAGCAGGGTTATACATACAACACCTATCACAGGAGACGGCACTATCAAACCAACTGAATTTACTTTAAAAAAGTCATGGTGACATCGCATTGCTTGACAATGGCATTTGTTATAAAACTTACTGTGAGAGCACTCTTTGGTGACGATACAGACCTGTCAAGAACGTGAGTGTCAATGAACAACTTTGCTCAGCACAACCGCAGATTAGATAATTATAGTTACCACGTAACAGACTTACGATTGTCAACCGTCGTTCAACTAAGTGGGTGGGGTGGGTTTACCGACACTTTGGGCGTCTCCTGCGTTACCAAAATGGTCTGTGGCGTTACCGAAAAATCGTACTTCCAACAAGATATTTCACGGTTTAATAGGTTGAACTTGCGTAGGATGACATGTATTCATGTACACCATCTATTAATTTACAGAAAAAACATATTTACTTACAAAAATCTGCAATTGTTTGAAAAATGTCGCGGACAGATTAGTGTCTGTAAAAAAGTTGATTGGCCCAAGTACCAGCCGTCAGAAACTATCGATGCAAAGAATAAGGTATTTTAAGAAAAAAAATACCTATGCACAGGTTTTGTATGGCAGCAACGAGAGTTTCGCAGCAGCAGCTGTATGCCTCCATAGGCTACTACGATACGGCTACCACGAGGAGGCCTGTGTTAGGGACAGATAAACTACGATACATACGATAGATATGTTTTTTATGCTTTTTACTGCATATTTTTTGCAATACATCCTCTTAATCTTACTTGTGTGTGTGTGTGTGTGTGTGTGTGTGTGTGTGTGTGTGTGTGTGTATTATGTCACGTGTCCTTTATGTACTAGAAAGCTTGAGGTCCCAGACCAGATCAGATATTTGTATGAAAAATACGAATGTTTATTTTCGAGTCTTGGGTGTTTAGTATGTTTTTAAGTGTGTATAATATGTTTATCCGTTGTTTACAACCTATAATACAAAGTTTGCTTACTTTGAGACTAGGTCTTTCTAATGTCAAATATCCCGTAATATTTATTTGTATACTCTTCGTAAAAAGTGCCAGTTTTTTTTGTCGAAAGTATAAGTTAAGGGCGACTCCGGTCATGAGTGCTTTGTGGCTTAATCTGATTCTACTGGCTCCGATAAAAACCCTTTCGGTTTTGGTGCGCACATGGGACGACCGTTAATTTCAAATTAATGTTAATACATAATAACATTATTAAGACCAAGGTTATCGGTAGGTATGCATAAACATTCAAGCGGAATCCTCCCTTCCGCATAAATACGTTTATAGGTATTTTTTGTAATATTAAAAAAGTTAATTTTAAATACCTATATTGCTTGGAGCATATTTGTGGAAAAAAGTTGGTCTAAAAAAATAATGCAACATAATAAATGGATGACTCCGTATACCTAATGATTTTACACGTTGTTATATAAAATAATTTCAAACCAAAAATTGCGAAACACACTTCCCATATACTCCGAAATATTTTATTCCGAATATGCTAATTCCAATTTTCAAAACTCCGATTTTCACAATTCCTAAGACATAATAATTCCGATTACTTAAAAACACAAGATTTATTTTTCTGAATTTCAAAATATCGATTTTTATAATATCGGATTTTTGTAACTCCGAAGAATGAATAACACGAAATTTTATTGTACAGTATTCCGATTATCAATTTTCCGAAATGACATCGCTAATTCGGAAATATGACATTCGGCAAAATAAACTTCATGGTTTTAATAATCGAAATTTTGAATTTCGAATCTCGAATTAATATCAAATCAATTAAGGTAAATTGACCTGTATAGGTTAGGTTAAGTTAGAATTGCTTTAAGGCGCGAAGCGCCTTCACTACTCAAAATAGGAGCTCCGCGAAGCGGAACTCCGTTGACCTGTGTCACATTGCTGAAAGTGAATAACAGTTACTACTGTTTTAGGCCAATCAAACCTACGTAGCTTAGATCACTAAGTCGGGATTTATTATTGATCGGTGTAATGATATTCAGAATTTTAAAAATCGGTATTTTAGTAAGCGGAATTCGTATTTTTGACATTTCAGATTATAGTCAAAATACGAGATATAATGAGTACGAGTATGAGTGAGAATCACGAAAGTTTGAAACGTTATATTTCGGATTATTATTGAGTCAGACTTCTTTTTTTTTTATTTAACTTAAAACAATTAAACATGCATTACATTTAGTGTTACTCGTCAAACTGTAACGTTTATTGGCGAGAAGCGCTCAATTTATTTTAACTTACATAACTAACCTAACCACCTCATTCTACACTATTGTACAAATTTGCAAATAGAACTTAATATTGTTCGGTGTATTCAAATTCGGAATTTTGAAAATCGTTATTTTAAACCTTAGATATTTTTAATTTTCGGATTTATAAAAATCGGATTTATGAAGAATCGGAATAGTCATATTAGGAGTTTTAAAACATTCGATTTTGAAATTCTTGATTTCGACTTTCGGAATTGTGTTTTTCGTATTTATGTAGTGTACCCTCATCGAAATAATAATCGTCGAAATTACAGATTTATAATTCTCATATACCTACTTATTAAAAATCCGTGTCTTGAACCTAATGAAATTGACGATGTTAAGTATGAATAATAAGAGTACGTGAAGTTGTCATTTAAATGATATTCTACAAAACATTTGTCGGTTTATCAAGGGTAAAGCTATGAATTTCAAATATAAATGCAGCAGAACATTATATCCACACAGGAAGCGCCATTTTGTAATGTCCGCAGTTTTTTTCGATTTCCGTCCGTTTTACGCCATGAGGGTGAGAGATAACGGAGGTGGCACAGCACGGCTGAATTTTATACCTAAATAACTGATTTCAAATACAAAAACCTCTTATTAATTAAATATTGGTCGGATGCCCAAGTGGTTAGAAAACCTGACTACGAAGCTTGAGGTCCTTGGTTCGATTCTCGGCCGGGACAGATATTTATATGAATAATGCGAATGTTTGTTCTCGGGTCTTGGATGTTTAATATGTATTTATCTATATAATTATGTTGTATCCGTTGCCTAGAATCCATAGTACAAGCTTTGCTTGGTTTGGGACTAGGTCAATTCGGTGTCAAATGTCCCATGTTTTTTTTTATTATTTAATTGTCAGATTCTCGGCTTTTGTTTGATTGAACATAAGATTTAAGGCCATCTTACACATGCTCGTTACTAAAGAGAACATACATGAAAAATAGAGATGCATGAAAAATAAAAGGTACATAGTAAGTGAACATTTGTTTCCACTGTTGCTATCATTTCCTCGCAATCGAAGTGAAAAGCAGAGCGTAAAACCCATTTTCCCCTCGACATGTCTATCCACCCTCGCCGAACCGGCTCAGGTGGCTATATGAACATCTTGGGTAAAATGGCTCATTTTATGCTCTTGTTGTTGTACTATTAAATCGAGCAACCACCCCCTCCCGTTAGAACCATCAAGCTGAGCAGTAATAACTAGTCTAATGCCTTGCCAGCCTTTTCGGGCATAGCTCAGATGACAGCATTTATAAATACAAACACTATTAAACTTATAAGGACACAATTTAAATCCATAATCTTCAAGACAACCGTGATTTCATTCAAGATGGTACAATGTAGATTTTTTGACATTTATGAATGCTAGATTATTATAGATAGCCTAAATTGAATAAACATAGTTGCTTCATTTCAATTTGAGATAATTGCATTACATTAGAGAGAGAGAGAGAGAGAGAGAGAGAGAGAGAAAGTGGGTCCCACTCAGCATAATGTTACGGCAAGCCGCAATGCTGTTTTTCAGTGGGACCCATTTAAAAATAAATAAATAAATAATTATTTAAATTATCAATCCGGAAGCATGTTTGGCAGCACTCGATCAGATTGACCATTTTTAAACAGTTAAACTTTGACATTAAATCCTCTAATACTAATGACTGTGGTCGGATTAGTCGGATTATATGCAACTAGAGTTTACAGTGGCCGTACTCGATAGCGACGGCGTAAATTATTTGTATGGAGAATTGTACAGCGCCTCTACAAATAATTTACGCCGTCGCTATCGGGTACGGTCACTGTAAACTCATGGTAGTGGTACTGGTAGTTACAATTGAATATCTAGGTACCGGTACCTACCTACAAAATTTATATCGTGGTCTTTAATGTGTGTGTATGTTTATGCATTGGCATATGCATTTGGATATTTAGCCGGATATCGTCGGTTATTGCTTATTTTACCAAAACTCTTGTGATGAAAAATAAAATATTTATTCGATACACAAAAAACATAATAGCAATAACACAATCATATATAACAATAAAACATAATTATCATAATCATTAATTGTGATGATGCGTATTTATTTATATTTAGCTATTTTTGCAATATTTCTGGGTAAGATAGTTAAGATTCATTACCAGAAGTAATTAATGCTGACGTAGCACTCCAATTCAAATTCCTGGCCAGCTACCTCAGTGGAGGTGGAACGGTATTTTTCACCTTCAGAAATATTTTGAATGAATTAAAGGCACGATTTCAGTTTACATTTGAAACAGCATCTCGTTGTTAGAAATAGATATACTTGTTAGTTGTTCAAAGTTGTGTTACTTTGGGCATTTGATGAGAAACGCCAAGTATAGAGTTCTCCAGCTCATTATCCAGGGGAAGATTGCCGGAAAGAGAAGCGTGGGCACGAGAAGACACTCGTGGCGATGGAGGATTTACGAGACTGGTTCTAATGCCACGCGTCCCTCTACACGTCCCTACCACCACGTCCTTGAGAGCCATGATGTTGTCCATCTCCGATAGAGGAAGAATGGGAAGAAGAAGAAGATACTTGTTAGTTACTGTCGCTCTTTTAGTTATTTTAAAATATGAAATACAAATTAAAGACCTATGTAGCTATACCTGTTGCATATAAATCCGGTCTATCCGGTCTCTACTAACCCTTCAACACTTCCCTCCTCCAAGGCACACTCTCGCGAGAGCAGTTCGTTACCCCAACACTTGTTAGGGGGATTTTTGAAGATCTATGGTGCCATGAATTATGCTAATGCAGGATTCGAGCGAAGCTGGGCTTAGTAGTTTCTACATTGAATTAAATTGAGTTTTTGTTGAATTAGCCTCCTGTCTCGGTTTTTGTGGTTTTGGTTTTATTGTATTAAAGCGAACTCTGGGATTGTTTCCAGTTAAACGATTAAGCAATTTCTAAAGTTTATACTAACTTGCGAAGCTGTGGTTTATGACGTGGATTATTATTATTATTACGATTAAATTCCTAAAGCTTATACTAACCTGCGAAGCTGTGATTCATGATATGGACTATTTTCTTTTTTTTCTCGTCTTGCACCTGTGCCTAAGCCAAATGCATAACAGGTAAGTTGGTAATTATTATTATTATTATACGTCATAGAATAATTATCTCGACACAAAATCGGTTTTTTTGGTCATGATACAGACACAGGCCAAGTATCATGTTACCATGGTCCCAAAACAGATAGGTTACAGAATTCAATCTACATACAAAGTGCGCTCGGGCAACGCACACATAGATACATGCTCACGGACACGACATCTCGGACTGGTTGGGACCAGTGTGAACGCGACTGCCATCCGCTTGAGACACGCGTCTGTGAACTTTTTTGTGTTAAGTATTATTATTATTGTTGGCCTATTCTGTCCCACTGCTGAGCAAAGGCCTCCCCCGATACTTCCACTGCTCTCTGTCCCCTGCATACAAAAGCCAGTCCTTCAAGAAGTTGTCCAGTTCATCCCGTTATCGCCGTCAAGGTCTGCCAGCTGCCAGGTCGCTTTTTCGAGTGGGATGTGGATGAGTCTTAAGAATATTGTGAACGTAATTTTTAACCGCCTGAAAAAGAGTAAGATTCAAATAAATAATAAATAAATATCATGGGACACTTGAAACCAATTGAGCTAGTCCCAAACTAAGCAAAGCTTGTACTATGGACACTAGGCAACGGATAAACATACTTATATAGATAAATACATACTTAAAAGATATTAAACATCCAAGACCCGAGAACAAACATTCGTGTTATTCACAAATTTGGAGATATATGTAAGGTCCTGAGATTTTATTCAAAATTTCATGATTCCGGTAGAGTAGCGATATCAAATCCTTGGCAACGAAGTGGTCTTGTATCCAAATACAAGCGCTTGTATCGGGACTGGATCAACTGGTGTCGGTGACATTTATTTATTTTAAAGGTGATGATTTCTCATAACAAACACAATGTTTCAATTAGCAAGATAATTCCTTCCAATTTATGATTCCGTTTTTCCTTAACGTTCCTTCTGAAACGAGTTCACAAACTGATTACCTACAAAGTACAATAGATAAGCGGATGGTTTTACAGTGGCAGTAAAAAGCAACGAGGTCAACGCCCTGTTTAAGGCTCAGGCCGTTAAAACGCGGTTCACTCTTCCGTTCCAACATACATAATGTATGTATCTACTAGGTTCATGACCTTTGGCGCTTTTAACCTAAGCAATAATACTTCTATAAAATTTTCACGTATACAGTAGAATGAATATTTAAGTTTGAATAATTTGTTGCTGTAGTCTATGCTTAGAAAGCACTATTTATCGGCTCCCCTTGTTTAAGCATATTTTTATGTGTCATAATTCTATTTTGCATAATCTGTTTACGCATAATAGTATTTGTGCCGAAACTGTTTTTGCATAATTATATCACGCAGAATTCTTTTAACTTACACTGATCAAGAATATTACTTAATTTATTTTCGGACCTAGATTTGGACATTCGGACACATTTCGGACACAGGATTTCGGGCTATCATAATTCTGCTAAATTACATATATGCTAAACAATATTATGCATAATAAAATTCGGCCATGTTAAAATTATGCTAATATAATATCAGGGTAAACAATCATTCGGCTTATAAAGAATTATGCCGAACTAAATTTTGGCAAGTTTAAGATTCGGCGTAAATAAATTACGTGAAACCTATTATGCGTAATAAGTTTCGGGCATTAAAAAATATGCCAAACAGGATGACACCCCTATTTATCATCACTTATAATAACTAACTTAAACATGGTTTATTTATAATATTCCTGCATATCTAACTACTTATATTTATTTAATATGTGTATTGCATAATTAGATTAGATTTATTTATTACCTTCTAAAAAATACATTATTAATACATGTCAGTTAATTATAAGAAATTTACAAAAGGATTGTCAAATTGTATACAAAAAATAATAATGTAATAGTAGCAAATTACAATAAAATGTCAGCCAGAAATATAATTTACAATGTCAAATTAGAATAAAATTTAAAAATAATATTCACAATAATTAAGGGTAAAAACATGGACAAAAAGTAAAAATTAGAATTTATTTTTGAAAATTTTAGGTATAGTTATTTTTATTTTATTATTCTAATTCTAATGCTGTTGTAAATTGCATCACTGCTGAAATCTAATTAGTCTATTGCTTACCGTCAAGCACAGCGTTGATATGTGACCATTACTTTCAAAATTCGTGAGATACTACCCTGTGACAGAAGCAGGCGGATGGTTGGACCGCTTAGCGACATAAATAGGTTTCGGTTTATTACCCTTCGTGTACGGAACCCTTAAAACGAGACGTAGACGTTTCGCAAAAGCTACTGTACTCGTGTCTCTGACAGACACCTACTCAAACGTAATGGAGATCCCTTGTTTATGGCAGTATCAATTGATCTACTAACGTAAAATATTATAGGATCTGATATTCCATTTTGTCTATTGCATAATTTACTACACCAGCACTTAAACGGGTCGGGAAGGTCTAAGTCCATAATAGACTCTTTGAGACTTATTACGTTGACGACTATGTTTTTATTATATTTACTACCTTTGAAAGGATTTTCAGACGACATGGGATTTTTGTATCTTAGATAATATGTACCCGAGTAAATTGCTGGAAAAACTGATTGTAAATATTTTACTTCTTCGCAGGCATTTGTGTTTTTTCCTTACAGGTGGGTCTTAAAATTAACATTAACAAGACTAAAATCCCGTCAAACGTTCATATCACGCCCTTATCCAGTGTACGCCGCATGTTAACCAGTATGTTTACCTTGGATTGCTCAGTAAATGCAGGTCCAACTTCAACAAAAAAACCGGCCAAGAGCGTGTCGGACACGCCCATGACAGGGTTCCGTAGCCATTACGAAAAAATCAAGTAATATTATGTGTATAACACAATTAAAACACTTACTACAGTCTTAAAATCTATTAGCAGAAAAAGAGCGTATCAATGAACTAAAATAATTTCCTTGCTCACCCGCGACCTTACGATAGCTAAGCTTATGCAAAATATGCGTGTTCATGCAGTTCCTCCACCTCCACACTGTAAGAACATACACAAATCACACAAACCCATCTATCACCACCACCACACTACACTGACGCGTTTCGAACTCAACCAGAGCCCATCTTCAGAGTGACACAACCGTACACCATGCTACCAGTTGTTAGACCCAGGTGTTGTTGTGTTGGAGTCTAACAACTGGTAGCATGGTGTACGGTTGTGTCACTCTGAAGATGAGCTCTGGTTGAGTTTGAAACGCGTCAGTGTAGTGTGGTGGTGGTGATAGATGGGTTTGTGTGATTTGTGTGTGTTCTTACAGTGTGGAGGTGGAGGAACTGCATGAACACGCATATTTTGCATAAGCTTAGCTATCGTAAGGTCGCGGGTGAGCAAGGAAATTATTTTAGTTCATTGATATGGACCTCCGCAAAGTAACGCCTGATTCAATAAATTATTTAAAAGAGCGTATCTTCACGGCACTTATGTCCTTGTGTTGAGAAGCGCAGTTTTTCGGCAATAACTCAAAAACGGTGTATCCGATCATGTTGATACCAATTGTCGTTGAAAGTATTTATTAAGCGTTAACTTTCCATATTTTTTTCATATGTTTTGGACAAACGGTTTACAAGATAGAGGGGGGGGACACAATTTTTGCTACTTTGGGAGCGATTATTTCCGGAAATCTTCACTTAATCAAAATAGTTTCTGAGAAACCTTACCATCTTTTCAAAAGAGCTGTCGAATTATGTGCCACACGTTGATGCGAGTTTAAAAAAAATCAATTTCTGTTACGTGTATGAAGAAATAAATATTTATTTTTGTAATTTAACTACAAAACTAAATAGCAGCTTTGACAAGACATCTGTACTCCAATTTTCATTGATATACATCTTTTAGTTTTCAAGTAAAATGCCTGTGACATACGGACGGACGGACAGACAGACTTGACGAAACTATAAGGGTTCCGGTTTTGCCATATTGGCTCCGGAACCCTAAAAAAGTTGCCGGAGGAAACCAACTCGGATGTTCAGCGTTCGGGAAACTTCTTGATATTATTTTCTCGTATAAAATTGCGCAGTTCCTGAAGACTGGAGTCCACCAGTGTGTGTTGCCAATGACTTAAGCTTTGAGATTGTGGTTATTGACTATTGGCCTTTTAGAGAAGCTCATAGTTACGCAACGAGCTATCAGAGAAAGCTTTTATGGTCAGCGAATATGAATCACAAATATTATTTTGCTCTCGAGTTTTGGAGGTTAAACATGGTTATTATATACCTACATCCATTTGTATTTATTTAAATAAGTATGTGTATGTTGTTTATTTTTTTTTACGTAAAAGATGTATCTCACTGGTTCAGTAACAGCCTATTCACTCTAGCCTTGAAGAGCCCTAGATTGTATTTATCCAGAAATACAGACGACGGGGGCGAATTCCGTTCCTGAGCAGTTCGCATTATAAAAGATGAAGCAAATCGCTCTCAATCTATATTAGAAACTTTCCTTAGGTTGGGAGTAGATTGACTTTCCCATGATATTTATAGTAGGACGTCCACTGCTGGACACCTACCCCATAGATATCAAGTTGCTTCGGTTAGAAACGGCCTGCATTCACTGTACGAGTAAGTGTGGCTTTAACCAGGTCATCCGTCTATCTTGTTGGTGGACGTCCTACGCTCCGCTTGTCGATCCGCGGTCTCCATTCGAGAACTTTTCGGCCCCGACAACTATCTGTTCACCGCGCTACATATGGCCTGCCTATTACCACTTCAACGAGCTAATTCCCTTGGCTATGTCGGTGACGTGACCCTCGTTCGCGTATTATTAAATGGTTTTGAAATTTCTAAATCTCTACTCACATAATAAAAGCCCTAAAACATTTTTATCCCATGAAAAAAACCTTACAGCTTGTCCGTTAAAACCCGCGGTTGACCGCCAACGCAGCGGCGCGCGAATATAAACATTCTGATGGAAAAAGGTTCCGTGAACTGAACACGGGACCCGTGTAAAGGCTTAAAGTATGTTGCTAACTAATTAACTTTGTTTACAAGCCTCTGCTCACTTCATATCATCATCCCAGCCTATACACGTCCCACTGCTGGGCACAGGCCTCTTCTCAGAACAAGAGGGCTTGGGCCATAGTTCCACGCGGGCCCGGTGCGGATTGGGAACTTCACACGCACCATTGAATTGCTTCGCAGGTTGTGCAGGTTTCATCACGATGTTTTCCTTCACCGCAAAGCTCGTGGTAAATTTCAAATGTAATTCCGCACATGAATTTTGAAAAACTCAGAGGTGCGAGCCGGGGTTTGAACCCACGACCCTCTGCTTGAGAGGCGATAGGTCAAACTACTAGGCCACCACGGCTATATCATGCGCATGCATACTTCATATCATGGGCAACAATAGTAAGTATACTATGTATACAACACATTATCCAGTTTATAAATAAATTTCTATTCTATTCTGAAAAAAAAAAACATTATCTAACCATTATGTTCATTGGTCCGTAAGTTCGATGGAAGATGGGGCAAAAAGTTGTTGGAGTGGAGACCACCAAAGGGGTTCAGGAATGAGGGGAGGCAGCCAGCAAGATGGACGGACGATTTCGTGCGAGCGGCTGGAAGAGACCTTTACTCAGCATTGGGTAGATCAAGGTTGAAGAAGAGAGAGAAGAGATGTTCATTGTGAATAAATCATATTTCATTTCAATTTTTTTTACTTAAAACTGACCGTGTTTGACCCCTATCTCACCTGAAAAAAATACAATAGTATGTAGAATTCCCTATTATATTTTCTTTCCTGCTGCGGCTACATTATCGAGATTTGGCGAATGTTCGACCTGTCGTGACATGTATGTATAGCCACGCAGTTTGCTGTAACGCAAATCATTCGGGTGAACTCGAATAGTGTTGGGGCTCTCGTTAGTTTACTACCGCATATTAAAGGGATTTGTCGCGACATGTGATACCGCGAATATATTTATGATGTGGCCATATATGAAACTACCGTGAGACTCACTCATATTAACCGGGATAGTGGTTGGACGGTACCTTCGAGTTGGAAAACGGTGTTAAATACTCGTGCTGCGTCATCGGTGTGTGTGAACGTAACTTTACAGAGCGATGTTGTTAGTGTTGTGTCATCATCATCATCCCAGCCTATATACGTCCCACTGCTGGGCACAGGCCTCCTCTCAGATCAAGAGGGCTTGGGCCATAGTTCCCACGCGGGTCCAGTGCGGATTGGGAACTTCGCACGCACCATTGAATCGCTTTGCAGGTTTGTGCAGGTTTCCTCGCGATGTTTTCCTTCACCGCAAAGCTCGAGGTAAATTTCAAATGTAATTCCGCACATGAATTTCGAAAAACTCAGAGGTGCGAGCCGAGGTTCGAACCCATGACCCTCTGCTTGAGAGGCGATAGGTCAAACCACTAGGCCACCACGGCTTAGTGTTGTGTGCTACCCTACATTTGACAGTTGTAATGAAAATGATGATGAAAACGCGGGTAGTTGTGTGCCGGTGTCAGTTTCGTCGGGTAGTCGCGCGAGCAGAGCGGCGGCCCGCAGTGCGCGTGTTGCAGCAGCCGCTGAGTCGCGTTGCTCCGAAGACGAAGGGCTACGGATTAGCCCGAAACATGTCTAATATATTTAATATGTGGCCATATAGTTCGTGTTCGTTGTGTCACGAAATTTCTATAATATTCCTCGCAACACATCCTCGCACTTCTTTGGTGGAAACGCTGCTTTACGGGGCTAATTATTTAACAATCGCAAGGGGCGACAACAATCAAAAGCAGGATTGAAAGCGAGCTGTCTCCCGGCCACGCCTCCAAGAAACAATTGTATTTCCCGAGCCTCCTAATCTATTTAACGATTTGATGCAGCAACTGGATTGCGTCGTTATAAATTAATTAAACTGACTTTGTCTGTTAAGCAATGAAGCAGAAGATCGATTTTCTTTTTCTTTATACTCGACTACGGCAAAGCCAAATGAAAGAGTTGTGATTTGAGCAGTCTATGCATGTTTTTAATTACTTGTGTTCCACCGTAGCATCTATACGATTCATCCAATTTTTAAGTTTTTAGCCCACGATAAAAATCGGAGGAGGTTCTCAAGTCGACGAGTATATTTGTTTTTTTTTTGTTATGTATGACCACGCATAATAATTACAGAGTCGTCCGATTTGGATAATTCTTTTTTTATTGAAAAGCGTTTAGCCCCAGGGTGGTCCCATATTAATTCGGGAAAAAAAATCAACAATGCTACATTTCATGTCTTTATACCAGCAGATGAGATTTTGAGTCTTAATCCTGGCCCCGTAGGAATGTTTGGATAAAAAGTAGCCTATGTGTTATTCCAGATATCCAGCCATTACAAACCAAATTTAATTCAAATCTGTCCAGCCGTTTTAGTGTGTAGGAGTAACAAAAACAGACACTTACAAACTTTCGCATTTATAATATTAGTAGGATGATAACACAGTCTATTTTAACCCCCGACGCAAAAAGAGGGGTGTTATAAGTATGACCGCTATGTGTGTCTGTCTGTGGCACCGTAGCTCTTAAGCGGGTGAACCGATTTGAATGCGTTTTTTTTTAAAGTAGGCTTTCTAGCAATGGTTCTTGGAGGTCTGTTTTTGAGATATTGAACTTTGAAGTGACAAGGCCATATACCACGAAGTGCAAAACTCGAACTTCGTATGTTGCCGTCCCGCTGACGCTTATGTCATTTAATACGCGAGTGAAAGGGACGGTGCAATACGAACTTCGATTTGCGAGTTTCGTAGTAGCCCTGAAGGTCGGGAGTTTTCCAACTTTTTGTTGGTGAGGTTATTTTCTTTCGAGGCACGAAACTCTAAAAGCACGGTAAAACTTTGCACATTAGCAATCCGATAAAACGCGATGGCGCCCAAACAAAGACGACGCATCAATCCCGCCTACGACACGCGACTTAATTACCGCCCAATTAAACTTAATTAATTCCTAAATAATTACCTTCATCGGTAATTAGGTACCAATTAATTCGTTTTTGTTTGTGAGTTTTAATAAGTGAAATAGAATTTTATTTGATAAGACTGTTGTTTGCCGGTAACTAAGTGATTGAGCTATTTTTTTTTTGAAAGAAAGGTATTAAATTAATTGGTTTTTATTTCATGAAATTTTAGGTTTGAAATACTTTATGCATGGTATTCAATTTATGTTTCGCAATTCTTAACAAATACTTAAAAATAATATTTTTACAAAATTAATAGTAGTTTATACAACAAGAGCATAAAACGAGCCATTTTACCCAAGCCGTTCATATAGCCACCCGAGCCGGTACGGCGAGGGTGGATAAACACGTCAAGGGGAAAATGGGTTTAATGCTCGAGTTTTACACTCTGCTTTTCACTTCGATGGCGAGGAAATGAAATAACAACAGTGGAAACAAAATTGTTCACTTACTATGTACATTTTATTTTTCGTGCATTACTATAGAATTATACATTTTTAGTTTTATTGATTTATTTTGATTGATTTTTAGTTTGATATAAATTAAAAATGTATTAAAAAAATATAGTTACTTCTTTGTTTGTGGCTGTTGACGCCTGGCTACTTTGGTCTTAGACGAAGATTTTATTTTATGCACTAGAGCATAAAAAGTCATTTTATGTCGCCTAGATCCAGCATAAACACGAACTTTACGAGCATGAGAAGTGAAAAAGATATTTATACATTACTGATGCAATACCTACGCTTAGTTTTAATGCATTCTGTGGGTTTTTATTAATTGTTAACAAAATGTACTGAAAATAAGTAGGATTATGTTCGGCACACTCATTTTATTAATATTAAAATTGAGAAAGTTTATGAATGAATTGTTTCAAAAGCTTATAAAATGTTGGGGTTCATTTTTCGCCAGGGTAGGGATTTTACAGACCCCAGGACTATGCAACTTCTCTTTAATTCTTTTGTCCGATCAAATTTGGAATACGCATCTACTGTCTGGAGCCCTCACTTTCACGTGCATACAATACAATACAATACAAATATTCTTTATTGCACACCATAAAGCAGTACAAAAAACTTATGATATAAACACTTACATTCAGGGTAGACAATAGGCGGTCTTATCGCTTAAAAGCGATCTCTTCCAGACAACCATTTCGGTACAAGAAATTATGTGATTACAAAAATAGGTGGCGGAAACAGAAACAGAAAATAATAACAAACAAAAAATCAATAATATTAAAATAAATACAAATGATACAAGTTCGTGTCTCTTGAAATGCATCGTGATATCAAAGATCAGTCAGACATTTCTTTACAAGATTATTAATGGACATATTGACTCCCTAGATTTACTTTCAAAAATATTCTTTAGATGCCCCAAACGACAAATTCGTTCGTCTTATAGTGGTCTAATCTATTTGCCGTTCCTCTCAGTCGTACTCCATATGCGAGAAATAGACTACTCTTAACAGCGTGTAAAAAACATAATGATTTATTATCGGATGCAGTTATGTTTTGCATGAATTTAAATCAATTTGTAACTGCACTGGTAAAGAAGTGAATAAATAGCTATTATTTGGATTTTTTACGTACCTACTTGAAATAATTATATAAGTACGATACCTACTCAAATCTAATTAAATGTTACATGTTTAAATACATACAATGAGCGCAAGTAAATAAAACTTGAAAACTAGTTACAAAATTAAACTGTTACTTTAATTGTTTGGTTTGTCAATTTGCTTGAAAATTGTTTTGCAATCCTATTACTTGTAATGTACGCTCGCTCGAGCAACAATAAATGTTATTTCTTTATAAGTGGAAACTGCTTTGGCTTATGTATCAGCTAAGTTATATTTATATTCAACTGTGGTATATGTTCTGTTTGTTTCCCAAATAAATAAATAAACGAAAATTTATGTTAATTACTTAATGATTCAGCTACATTTACATCTAAACCGATGTAGATGACATTTGGTATATAATTTTTTTCAAGTCCCGGCGAAGGACCTAGGTTTATTTCCCGGAAAATTCCCGCGGGTTAGCGATAAACAACTTCTTCGCAGACTTCGTTATCAAATGAATAGAAAATACAACATGTAGGCGGTTTTCCACTCTCTGATGAGTTCCAAATATTTTAAGTGACAGATAGATGCAATAAACAAAACAAAACAAGCAGAGGTGGCACCACACCAGACTTGTTACTTAAAATATTTAAAACTTGTTGGTCTTGGACCTTACAATCATGAAAACCTATTTCAAGAAGATCAATTCACACGATCTTTTCAAAGTTAGAAACCGCTACGTCTCAGGCGTAGTGGGTCTACGAGTCGTAGAGTCGTAGAGTCTACGACTGAGACGTAAAAGTCAAATTACAATATTATATTTTGACCTGCAACGTATGTTTGTACGTACATTCAAGTGCCAGGCTCAGTCAAGGCTGGCAAGCTCTGGATAGCTAGGATCGTTGGATGAAACTCTTCAACGGCCATGGCCTCACACTTGCAAATAGCGAGCGTATTTTGTATGAAGGCGATCATAGAACGAGTTCGCCGCGACTGCGAAACTACTACAAAATTCTAAAATCAAAGTTCGTGACGATCCGTTCCTCTGACGCTTATACTATTTAATACGAGAGTGAGAGGGATGATGGTACGATACGAACTTCGATTTTGGAACTTTCGATTAAGGAGTGTATAGAAAATAAGCTCGTAACTCGCAAGTGTGATAAGTTCCTAATAGCATGGAGTTGAAACTTGATCCTGATATAATAATATGTAGTTTGAATGACAGTGAAAGTATAGTCAACAAAAATACATAATTTTTGATGTCGTAATGACACAATATATATTTCATGTTGTCTATTTGAACTAAATAATATAGTTGTGTTTTGAGTTGTGAATAAATGTATTTTGCTTCTTTTTTTTCTTAAAAATACAAAATTAACCCGGATAACTCACGTCTTAAATCGAGTTTAGCTCGACATGTTTCGGGCTAATCCGTAGCCCTTCGTCTTCGGAGCAACGCGACTCAGCGTCTGCTGCAACACGCGCACTGCGCGCCGCCGCTCTGCTCGCGCGACCATTCATAAATCATCATCATATTCATTATATTTAATATGAGTGAGTCTCACGGTAGTTTCATGTTCAAAAGAGTTATATTTTTGTTATTTGTAATAGTTACGAACTCTATAAAAATAGACTATTATTGAAAACTCTTTAAATAGCGTTTTATTCCAAGGAACAGTAATTATTGTGATAAAATTCAGCCAGTTAAATAAAATGTGAAGAGGGAATATTCACCTTCGCTTACAAATTCTGAGAATCTCGGGAGCAATGGTTTTTGACCGAGAGATCGCTGTAGATTCCTTCACCTGGTTTAACAAAAACATTTACGTATTCACTTTGTTGTATATGTCGGGGTAGATGCAACTTTTTATCGTTTTGAAGTGGTGGGCAGTTTAATTTTTGTCATTCTTGCAATAGGGTATCGCTGTGAACGTAAGTACGTCTTTTATTTTCAGTCGTGAACAATCCAGTTTTCCCGTAGGCGGCTTAAAGACGTATCAATGTATTGGAACGTGTGTCACAATATTGAGAACAAACAGCTAAAAGTTTAAGTTCTAATTGCTTTCAAATTGCATTAAATACGGTAGACTTCGATGGATTTCTTGGTATCTTCAACTCTCTAAATAAACAGGCTATTTTGGGGGACTTAAGCGGGCGGGGCCAACTCTTCACCCTCAATTATTGATAATGGATCGTTCACAGTCATATCTAAGTATTAAAATTCTTACACTTTTAATCGCAGAGTTACCATTGGAACATTAAAAAAAACATTGATCTCACTAATACTGGTATTACATACTATTATTAGCCTTAACTTACTGAATCCTCTAGTGTTGGTCCTGTTAACGTTTCCCGGATCACGCTGTATCTTTTTTGGCATTATCCTAATTCCTAATACATAGGTACTTACCTTTGACACAATCAACACCCAGTTAAAATTGAAGACGCTTTTTTAATCCTGTGCGTACTTAATGCTCGTCTCTCAAGGCTCTACAATTTCTCGTCTCCTTTTTTCTATACTTATAATAATTTTCTTTAAATTCATCTTACCGCTTATTATACTACTACTAACTATTATTCTCTACTGATAAAGATTGGGATTAGATCTTTTGCAAGATTTCGACTAAAATGCAAGTTTCAGCTTCAAATTAATAAATCACTAATGACTAAATCTATCCCACCCACATGAATCCCTTACATTTGGATGTTAGAAAACTAAAACTGAATGAAAACTAAACTACAAGTTCTATTGTAAATTTTCATTATAAATTATAATTTTGATAACTACAACTACAAATTAAAAATGTCGTCAAGATTTTCTGCCACAGGCATTGACTCCAATTGACTCCAAGACACTTGCTTATTTGTTTTTATTTGTTTTGAATATTATTTCTAACAAACTGTGACCTTGTGACGTAAAGTTAACCACACTATGCTCTCAGTCCAACAGCGACGTATCTACACTTGTAATTATTCATGAAATCCAGTAATTATCTTGAGCTAACCAAAGCAGAAAATGTTGATAAGAAGTCTTACGGGACATCCCAGACGAACGAAGAGAGCGGTTTTTAACCGTCTCCGAAGGAATTTTGACTGCCGGATAATCTGACCACGAATTTTGATGTCCCGTGTTCGATTCCCGATCAGGGCAACAACGTTCAAGAATCTCAGTACAGCTCTCTCCCTCTCTTTCTCTCTCTCTCTCTCTCTCTCTCTCTCTCTCTCTCTCTCTCTCTCTCTCTCTTCTCTTCTCTCTCTCTCTCTCTCTCTCTCTCTCTCTCTCTCTCTCTCTCTCTCTTTCTCTCTCTCTCTCTCTCTCTCTCTCTCTCTCTCTCTCTCTCTCTCTCTCTCTCTCTCTCTCTTTAATAATGTACACCACACCACAATATAATAAACAGTACAGAAAAGAGTAGATCTGAATATAAGTACATTAAAGCTGGTGTACCTCAAGGTAGTTTACTTGGCCCTTTAAAAAAATATATATTCTGAAGTAAAAAAAAACTGTAGTTTTAATAATTTCCGATAGTTTTACCTCCTTTTTCGGTTTCAGTTATTCAGTTAACACCTTGTATTTTTAGTATACCCTTTTTTTAGTATACTTGTTTTTTTTTTTACTTGGTTACAAACGCAGCGTTTCCTCCGTATCGTATGGCCACCCCTTTACCAAAGGGCAATTCACGAGATGACGAGTTAAGGGTCCGCCGACCCGTTATGGCGATTGCAAGCCGTATTTTTTATAGTTGTGCGTTTACGACGTTTTTATTGCTGCTTCGGAAATGTTAGGATTGAATGACCCTGTTTAGCGGTTTTGGGTTATCTAACAGGTTGTATGAAAGTTTTGTATGATACGATGTTTTATTGTACGGTATACTGTAATAAAAAAACCGCACAAGTTCCGTTCCATCCAAGGTAATTTTCACTTTAAATGGCGCTATTTTTTTCAGAATTAGGTAATTCTGGGTTCTCCTTTCTCAGAATCACGAGCACTATTGATTCACTACCGCGTGGGAACTACGGCCCAAGACCATTCATTCTGAGAGGACACCTGTGCCCAGCAGTGGGACGTATATAGGCTGGGATGATGATGATAAATTATCAAGCATACAGTTGCAAGCAACTGAAATGGTGCCCGTCTGTTCCTTGGTCAAGTATTCTTTGTACTGTTAATGTGTTGGTCTGGCCCGTTCTTAAATTGATTCACATTCATTCAGTGCTGAGACTACATGTTCTGGTAGTTTGTTCCATGTCTTGACCACTGTTACATACGAAAGGTCTGCAAGGATTGTTGTGCGACCGTTCAGTAGATAGTTTAAATTGGTTAATGGTTTGTGATAATTTTGACGAAGAAAAAAAAATACCCCAATTTCCCATAAAAAGAATTATGTGTCCATTTTGTAAGAACCCATATAAACTGTATAGAAAAAGGTCACAAAACTGACAAAAAAATTAGGAACACTTTTTTATTCCTCCAAATCAATAAGTAGGTACTGCTCGTGTTTCTGAGTAAGCAGAATCCAGAATTGCCTAATTCTGGAATAAAAATTAGCACCATTTAAAGTGACAATGTTCACTATAGGTTTCCATGAATGACCAGTAGAGCCCCTAAGAACTGTAAACAATTACTGGACTCGCTTATATTCACATTTTCACAGTTAGATTACATTTCTAACTCTCATTTAATATTCCTTAACGTCTCATGAAAAGGTGAATAAATATTGGACGGAAAAGTCAAACATGTAGGTTGAGCCGATTTTTTTGCTCACTGTGGAAACAAATCCCTAGCACTGTTAGGCACGTTATTCACCAAACTGAAACCTAAAAGCACTCTGTAGCGTACAATGTCTGGCCTAACTTATTTCACTTAATTAAGACCCATTTCAGTACTTAGTTCCATATCCAGAAGTTTTGTTTTACGACCCTGCCGGGTAATAATATATATAGGTATCATTATTAATGTATAAAGAGAATTTGCTTTGTTTTTGTGAATATAATACAACACTACTCGTAGGTATCCACCAAGTTCAGACTCCGATCTCTCTCAAAAGATTCTTCATTTTGAAACTTGTGAAAACAAATCTGTGAAAATATAACAAAACAATAACATTTTTATTTTATAATTGTTACCTCCACAAAACCAACTTACCAGCATTAGTAGAGGAAAATATTCCTGGTACAAAACCAGTTAGGTACTAATGTTGGTTCTCGTTGCAATATTAATATAGCCGGCCAGAAATTTAGTAGAAAAAAAATTGCGACATAAATGTCTGTTTCGTAAGTGAGACAGTGACACCATAATATTCAATGATAGTGGTCAATTACATTGCGCGCCCTGTAATAGGACCTTTAAGACTAAGTTTGGCTTTGCCAGCCATATTCGGGCACATAATAAACAATTCTAAAGGTTCGCCTTTGTCGGACACGACATGGATGACATCATCATTCATTCATTCATTCATTCATTCAATATTCAAAATTCCACTAATGAATATACATACGATAATAAGTATCCTAAGACTTCTTTGATGTGTGTACATTTGTTCATTTTATTTAGATGACTTTTATACTTGGTTATATCAGTTCCCTAGTTAATACACTATTCAATGACTCATGTAGAAGAACCTCCGTATGCGAATAGCGTATCCTTCCCTGTTACAGCAAATGAGGCAATACTGCAGCAATTTAGTTACGAAGTCGCAAGAACCGCTGTACTTCCTGTTATCGTGACGTCGTTCGACCCACAAGCGTAAGAGAACAATACAAAAGATTGGGTGACGTTAGCTAAAAAAAAATTTTTTTTTGCTCACTGTTCAGTCACCAACATTAATATCTGCCATAGAAATAGAGTCGTTTCAGATATTTATGCACGCTTGTTGTGTTAGATATTAGTGTTGGTGACTGTACTTGCATTATCATCCAAACTACTTAATCGTACAGTCACCAGCATTAATATCTGCCACAGCGGAGCGTGCAAAAATATCTGACACGTCCTTCCGCCCCTAGAAATAGAGTCGTTTCAGATATTTATGCACGCTTGTTGTGTTAGATATTGGTGTTGGTGACTGTACTTGCATTATCATCCAAACTACTTAATCGTACAGTCACCAGCATTAATATCTGCCACAGCGGAGCGTGCAAAAATATCTGAAACGTCCTTCCGCCACTAGAAATAGAGTCGTATCAGATATTTATGCACGCTTGTTGTGTCAGATATTGGTGCTGGTGACTGTACTTAGTTTCAAGTCCATCCCATTAACCATTGACGAATTCTTTTCTGCGGAGACGATCTTGACCGGACTGCTTTTTAGTATCATCATCATCAGCTTATCATTTCATTTTGTGTCGTTGTTTGTTGTTATTATTATTGTTGTACCGTTGTTGTTCTCGCTCCAATAAATAAACAAGAAACTTTTTGGGACTTTATTTCTATGTTTGAACGCTCTATCCGTTACCAAACTCCAGACAAAATGAGCAAAATAGTCTTCTTATCAGGACAATAAAAACAGAACAGTCGGTACGCAGCAAGAATGCAAATTGTCCTGTAAGTATTCCATACAAACTTAATGCATATCTTAAGACGAAGTGGAACTGTTTGCCCGACTGCGGCGGGGCAGGCTATGTATTTGATAACTAATGGTTTGTTGAAAAAAATATAGGCACACGCGAGTCCAAATTTGTTCTTCGTCAGATTGTAATGTGTGTAACTTATCGTGTCATTACTTACATTTTTGAACATGAATATTTTGATTATAGTGCGCGTGTTGCGGCAGCCGCCGAGTCGAGTTGCTCCTAGGCTAAGGGCTAAGAATTAGCCCGAAACATGTCAAGCTAAGCTCGATTTAAGACGTGAGTTATCCGTTACAATATCATTTACTGTATGTCATTCCATTACGTAAGACAAGCCATTACCCGCAACTCCGTCCGCCCAAAATTCGTTTATCGCCAGTTGTGTTTATCGCTATCGCAGATTCAAACATTCTGTATACCGAATTTCATTTAAATCGGTTCAGTGGTTTTGACGTGATGAAGCAACAAACAAACAAACTAACCAACAAGAAAAACAAACAATCAGACTTACAAACTTTCGCGTTTAATCATTAGATCCAGCAGCTAAATTAAAAATCCGGGATTTTTAAAAATTCCCGTCGGAATTCCCGAAAATTGAATCGTGGTTTTCATTGACGTTACATTAAAAACTCTACTAATGACTCTTAGTCCAGCGGTTGTTGTTTCGAGATTTTATCTAGGGAATTTTATGTGGAAATTTATAATATTAGTAGGATAATGTCTACTTCTCATATTTTTAAAACGAGCAATTCTTATATATTTTATTTATTTAATGAAACAAACCGGATAACTCGCATCTTAAATCGAATTCAGCTCGATATGTTTTTTTCGACTAATTCGACGCGATTTTTTTACTTGCAGTGATTTTTGGCCATGTTTGATAAAAAAACCGTTTATGAGTCATAAAACTTTGAAATAACAATTTCGAAGGACTCCCAATTTTTCCAAGTTGGATAGCTTTTTTAATCAGTGGACGTCTTCCAGCTGATGATGATTTAGATAAAAGGCGTAAACGCGTCTTCTAGACTTAAACCAACTGCACTGCCGTTTACTATTTATAAATTATTTGCAGTTTAATGAGGTTTTAATAGGCGAATAGTCATTTCGGAATGCAAATTGTTCTTTGTTGGAAGCTGTAGTTTTAAACAATAGTCCTGCCTGTTGAATACTTTTCCTACTTGGTTATTATTTAAATATTATAGTTTCAAACAATTTGTATTCTTCAGCGGGGCTTCGTATCGTACCGTCCCTCTCACTCTCGTATTAAATAATATAACCGTCAGCAGGACGGTGAGATACCAACTTCAAATTTTCCACTTCGTAGTAAAGGGCCAAGATGACTCTGAAGTTACGATAGGGATTAACCCTATACAACCTAGTAGATACATGTTTAACCTTTTCGCCGCCACGTCAAATACAAAAGACATCACCCATACGCCAGGCTTGCAATGCCTAAATTGAACCTTGACACAATGGAACGAAGGTTGCTTTTGCATTGAAGTAATGGACGTATATATAGGTCATTGGCGTGGAACTTACGGTGCGTATATATGAGTCGTTGGCATCGAAAAGGTTAAAGTATGATAGTCTGAAAGGACATACATGGAATATTTTTATTCCGTGAAAATTGCATTATTTAGCTCCCACGGGAGGACAATAAAAGAATTCTTCGCAAACGGAGTCGCAGGTAACAGCTAGTTCCCACCGAACATCCGTCTTGCCAGTGCGGCCAACCTAAACACAGAACCGTAAAGCAAACTCGATCTCAAGTTGAAGTTTCAATCGGATTCCAATAAAGCCTTAAGTACGTATAATCTGTTATTTAAACGCTGCCTGGAGAACTTTCGGCGTGTTATTCTAGAGTTATTTCACAGATATACTGCTGTTTTGGATACTATAATTGTAACGTTGGGTTAAGTTTGATTCTAACACGGTAATTTCATAATTATGAACAAAAGTTTCAGAATAAAAAGAATTAAGTACTTAGGTAGATTCTTTGGTAAAAAAATAAACATATTTAGTGTAGTAGTAGTTTCGATATGGTTTCACGAGATACCCGTAAAAGTAACAAATTTGGAGTTGAAATAAAAAATACAAAAAGACTCCAAAAAGCCTATTACAATTTGATTGCTTAGTAGCGACATCTCTTGTCTAGGTGAGTGGTTAGTTCCGAAAGAATGTAACGTCTCTCGATGAGAGCGGAACATAGATGTCGCTAGTGCTGCTGCTTAAGTAGCGTAGTAGATAAAAAAGCAACCTGAGATATGTATGCGTAGGAAAAATTCGTGTCTAGATTCCTGTTCAGCGGTGGTGTAGGGGTTATAGATTGTTAAGGACCTGGGTTCGATTCCCAGCGCTGGTCTCTTTTTCTGGTTTTTCTGTGCATCCATGTCTCAGTTTGTATTTTCGATATTTAGTCCGTCAGTTTTACGACGGTGAACTCTCACAGTGAAGCGTGACCGGCTTCAACGAACACAAATAGGTATATTTTCGAAAATATTCACGACAAAACTGATTGCCTTTTAGCCTAATACAAAAATAGGCCCTCCCGTTTCGATTTCAAAGAAGACGTGCTCAGCTCAAGCTCAAAGGTAACCGTTGACAATAATTTCTGACCAAATACGCTTCCGTCTCTTATCAATGAACGAGACACGACGACTGAAAAAACCGAAGAGAATTCATCCCGGAAGGGATATCCTATAGTGTTGTCATATTGAAAGCTACAAACAAAGAAATCGTTAACGATAAATTTCCCACAAATATTCTATAACTTCCCACAAAAGCCCGGAAACAGAATAATTTTAAAATGATTAAGGACCTTTTCGATCGGATGCTTATATCCCTTCGTGTTGGCGCACACTGCTCAGATTATTTAGGCAAAGTTAGAAGAAGTACTACTTAAATGGTTTTTAAGCACTTTTTAATACTCAATGAATCTTTATTCAAATTCAATTCAGTCACCACACCATATGTAAATACTTTATTGTACCTACATAAAAACCAACAAAACAAAAAGAGTAAAAAGGCTAACTTATCCCTAAATGGGATCTTTTCAAGCTGACCTGGTTTGAAACGGAAAACTTAAAAGATAGGAGCAGTAGTTTATGTACAGAGAGAAGAAAGAATATAATATGTGTGGGAAATTAAAGGAAGATATCAATAGGTAAAACAGCGTTCAAATCAACACAGCATATTTATTTAGAAATAAGGCATTTGTCCAAGAACAACAATATATGCGATATATTAAATTAGCATTAATTATGACTATGTGTAATAGTCTTTTAAACAATGCAACAGTATCATCATCAAAGTCACTTACTTACAGGGGTTCCACCATCAGGTAGGTATAGTAATTTGTATGAAGCACAACGATAAAGACACAGTATGACAGTAATGACAGTATGAACTAGTTTCTATAGGAAAATGGCGTTACCTGGACTACGTCAACAGCTCAGAGCACAGCTTGTGCGATGTTCGCAACGGAATGATATCTGAGCCGGCGACGGCAGGTAGGTCCTATTTATAAAGCGAACAAACAAATGACGTCACACCGGGTGGGAGCGGTTTAGCGACCAACTTGTTTACGAGCTAATTTGGAACCGTTAAAATTCAAAATATATTAAAAAACAACTCTTCTCCCACACGGCCATACTGACGAGCAGCCGACTCGGCTCGCGATATTTTACAATACAATACAATACAAATATTTTTGCACACAACAAACATTTTCTTACACTGACACAAGTTTATTAATATTTATTACAGTTACAGTCAAAGAAAATAATAAAACATCACAAATTTGTCCAAATCTTACAGATTATGCAGCTTCCAAGCTTAGTTTAGCTTAATTATTTGTCTAATTAAGTCATCGTTAGCATTGATGGAGCTAATTTCCTAAAATTTGGTTCAAAGTCAAAGTCAAAGTCAGAATATTTTTATTCAATTTAGGCTATAACAAGCACTTATGAATTGAATTGACCTAGTATCGATTGAACGGTCCAAATAACATGGCAAGAAATTAAATTGCAATGATGAGCCTACGATTGAGTGTCAATTCACATGACAGTGGTCAATTTGCATGACTGAGTGTGTCAATTCACATGACAGTGGTCAATTAGCATGACCGAGAGCGCCAATTCACATGACAGTGGTCAATTCGCATGACCGAGAGCGCCAATTCACATGACAGTGGCCAAATCGCATGACCGTGGTCAACGTTGATGATCGTGTTGTACGCTTAAACGACTGAACAGTCCCAGTCTCGCTCAGAAATATATAACTTATAGATTAAGAACAAACAGCAATAGCGTAGTGAATGCGCTAAATATGTATGAAACCAAACGCAACCAGTTGCTTAAGTACATATTAAACACGCACCGCACGCCTACAACGTGTTTCAAAGTCAAAAAGAAGGCAATAGTATTAGAGGTAAGAAGAGTAGCCTTCCGCTCGCGGGGAGTGTTGTTGCAAATTATTTGTCATTATCATATCATTATTATTAATTAATTTTTTATTATCATTTTGCAAAGACTTGCAAGTGAAAGGAACATTTTGGCGTAAAGCGTTAAAGTAGTCAAATAGCTACTAGTCATATGAATCTGAATTTGTGAACTAGATAGGTACTTATTGTTTTATATTGAAGTGGCAGATGTCCTCAGAGTTAATTAATCTACGATTACGAAGATCATTTATAAAAACACACTTATAATCCTTGCGATAGCAGGGTGCCTAGATTTATCGTAAGTAAATGCAGTAATTCGCACTACCCAAAGGTTTAGTATTGTTGCTAGAAAGACAGTAATTAAATACATAATAGGGTAGTTGACACCATGAAACAAAAATTCTAGGAAGCAACCCTTTTAACATCAAAATAATAATTAACTGTAAAACTTGATTTTTAGTAACTTTGAAAGAATTAAGTAGTCAACTGAGTTTGCAACTAAGTGACGTTACAGGTCAATAACTGCCGTATAAAATTAATCGGCAGAGTATGTAAGTTTGGTAATCTCAAATACCAAAAATATTAAATGTCTAAAACCAAAATGTCTAGAACCACAATTTACAAAATAAAATTTTATCGTCAAGCCAATGCGATCCAAGCAGGTTTGCAAAATGGGATTTACCGGTCTTCGCATCTCGTCCAACTTTTCTTTGCAACGCTGAAGGTTCACTCGTCGGTACCACCATCGCAAGTGGGGGTGAGGGCGTCGGTGATGTCGTCAGGTCGCTGCGTTGCCGGCGCGTGTATACGCCACCTTGGAGCATGTACACGCCACGTCGGCGCATGTGCACGCCACGTCGGCGCATGTGCACGCTACGTCAGCGCATGTGCACGCTACGTCAGCGCCCGTGTACGCCGGGTCAGCGCCCGTGTACGCCGGGTCAGCGCATGTGCGCGCCACGTCGGCGCCCGTGTACGCCGGGTCAGCGCCCGTGTACGCCGGGTCAGCGCATGTGCGCGCCACGTCGGCGCATGTGCACGCCACGTCAGCGCCCGTGTACGCCAGGTCAGCGCATGTGCGCGCCACGTCGGCGCATGTGCCGCCACGTCGGCGCATGTGCGCGCCACGTCGGCGCATGTGCATGTTATCGAAAGATGCAGCATTTCAGTCCATGAAAAACATCAAAGCAAAAATGCATTAATAATTTAGTAGGTACACATATTATCCCGCTTCTGATGTGGGAATTAAAGGAAGATATCAATAGGTAAAACAGCGTTCAAATCAACACAGCATATTTATTTAGAAATAAGGCATTTGTCCAAGAACAACAATATATGCGATATATTAAATTAGCATTCATTATGACTATGTGTAATAGTCTTTTAAACATGCAACAGTATCATCATCAAAGTCACTTACTTACAGGGGTTCCACCATCAGGTAGGTATAGTAATTTGTATGAAGCACAACGATAAAGACACAGTATGACAGTAATGACAGTATGAACTAGTTTCTATAGGAAAATGGCGTTACCTGGACTACGTCAACAGCTCAGAGCACAGCTTGTGCGATGTTCGCAACGGAATGATATCTGAGCCGGCGACGGCAGGTAGGTCCTATTTATAAAAGCGAACAAACAAATGACGTCACACCGGGTGGGAGCGGTTTAGCGACCAACTTGTTTACGAGCTAATTTGGAACCGTTAAAATTCAAAATATATTAAAAACAACTCTTTTCCCACATATAAATAAATAAATACACGAAACGAACGTTGGCGGTGAGTAGTTCGCAAAGAAATTCAGATATGTAGGATTGACTTGCAATCACAATCTTTTTCACTACTTCTTTCAGTCACACGGCGTAAGTCTAGGCTAGGGTAGAAAAAGATGATGAGCGCGTTAGACAATACAGATGTAGATCTTGATATCAATAGTCCTATGATAGGTATAGTCTGTCCGGCGGCGTTATAGTAAAGAGCCATAAAGATAAGCTAATTAGTTATATCTTTCAATCGGCGGCCGTAATATCCGCCAGATCACGAAATTCCTAGGCATATCGTGAAATGGCGCCATTTCATGAATTGGCTAAAAGTTGGCCAGGCCTAATCACGATGTGCCTGAGAAACAATGCGGCAGATCGATAAGAGCAACGCATTCGTCGATATTCCTAGCTCTATACCGGGCACATCGTGATATTATGCAGAAAAAAAGAAAAATTTAGGTACGACGAGCGAATGAATTGTGACCACAACGCACAAGCCGAGCGAGCGAAGCGAGCGTCCCGCGGCAGCGGCCGGTTAAGTGCCAGAACCGATATGGCGGCGTTTCATGATATGCCTAGGAATTTCATGATCTGCCTAAACGTCACTTGGCAAATCGTTAAACGGTGAGTTTTGAACGATATGGCGGATGTCCCTTAGCCAATTCATGAAATGGCGCCATTTCACGATATGCCTAGGAATTTCATGATCGGGCGGATTTTACGATCGGCCGCCAACATCTATACAAAACACCGACATAATATACTGAGTGGCACAAAATTGGCCCACTCTTCATACAAATTTACCTATTACTGCATACATTTGAGGGCCAGATTTTTTGCCGCTCAGTATAGTTTGTACAGGCCTCCTCTCAGAACAAGAGGGCTTGGGCCATTGTTCCCACGCGGGCCCAGTGCGGTCTCTTGTTCTGAGAGGAGGCCTGTGCCCAGCAGTGGGACGTATATAGGCTGGGATGATGATAGTTTGTACTAAGGTTCAATGTTAAAATAAATGTCATCACTAAAGTGGCAAATGCAATAAACAAACATTGGAGGGTATAGCGTTGCAACAATCGGGAATTTAAGCTTTAATCGAAAGCGTTTAGGTTGAAATCCACTTCTTCGTATTATGACTTATGACCTGTCGAAATAAAAATACTATTGTGACAAGTTTTATTGATCTTTACTCTAAAGCAGAGTTTAGAATCACAAGAAAAATCGTGCAAGCTGCATTACATTGCGATGCCGTAAAGCCAACGAGTTTGTAGTGGTCAATCGAGCGCCGCAATGTAATGCAACATGCACGTTTTTTCTTGAAAGTCTAAACTCGAACGCCGCCGGACTGACTATACCTGTCTATTTGATAAATAATGAAAATAACCGTTCGCAGTGTACCCGCTTACAACTCGGTCATACTACCCTCTCGAATGGCTCGGGAAATGTACCCGATTAATAGAAATTGAATTTGCTCGGACGCGCCGATTAATAAGATGCCGAGATAACCTCGTGCTATATACGAGTATAGGCTATGCCAGGTCAGGCAACGTTTTACTTGTTAAGATAATTTATGGGAAAAGAGTTACACAACTCTTCATAACAATTGGTCTTAAATTCCCGTCTTCGATTATTTTTTAAACCCGGCGAAGAGGGGTATTTAAACTACTATAAATTTAACTGCTATGTGTGTCTCTGGTATGTGTTTTTGGTGTGTGGCATCATAGCTCCACAATGCGTAGACCTATTTCGGTATTTACTTGCGTATTAGATGACAGTGACAAATAATTACAAGTAGTAAAATCGTAAATAAAAAATAAAACAAATACTTACCTACCTCAGAGCCGCGAACACCAACGTAGAGTTGCTGGTCTGTCTGTTTTTACCGGATACTTTTGGTGAGTGTGCGCAGGGATTACATGATCTAATTCCTCCATCTCCATTTTGCCAACGTACTTCCAGGCGGGGGAGCGTCTTCACCCTTATGTAGTTAGTGTTCCATTGGTCCGCACATAGCGGTTTGCTTCATCTTTCTTAATGCGAACTGCTAAGGAATGGAATTCGCTCCCGTCGTCTGTATTTCCGGATAAATACAAGGGCACTTCAAGGCTAGAGTGAATAGGTTTACTGAACCAGTGAGATAAACCTTTGGCCTCATCTGCACTTAACATCAGGTGAGATAGGGATCAATCACGGTCAGTTTGATGTAAAAAAAGCTTGAAATCTTAATACTAAATTAAATCTAAAAACGATGCTCATATAGCCAAATAAAGTCCCGCGTGATGTCACGACGTGCAAATTTTTTTAGTGCCTACCTACGGTGTGACATCACGGACCCTCACTCCTGAACATTGACGCTTTTCTTCTTTGCAATTTTTTTGTTTGGTTGACAAAAGAAAAAATATTTGTTCAATATTTTCTGATGATCTCTCTGACAGGCTGAATATGAGAGAGAGAGAGAGAGAGTGAGAAACATTTATTTATCCATATTCGATACACATAAATACATTACATCATTATTCATACATTAGATGGAAAGAATAAAAAAAATAATATCGAATAGTATAAAGTGGGCCCCACTCAGCATAATGTTATGGCAAGCCGCAACGCTATTTTTCAGTGGGACCCATTTAAAACATATAAAAATACTACGACGACACGAATGCTAGTGGAAAGAAGTTCGCAAAAAATTTTTTACCCAGGCAACTGTCCGATTCTCTGTCACCCTAGTTGACGAGAGGAACGTTTAAGACTAACTTTGGACTAACTGAATTTACAACGTAATACCAGGTATCGACCGGTAGAGGTTTGGACCTTCAGCTATTAAGCTAACAACGAATTACCCTGGACCACGAAAGCTGGACGCGCCAATGGAATTTTGAAGACTTGAAATGTATTCCAAGCAAATATCCCTAATTAGCTGAATTTTACCTACATCATTTGTATTTACTTAATTTGAATGTTTTAAGAGTTCCCTACCCAAATGATCCAAACGAAACACTTTTGCTATTACAGTATGTCTGTCTGTCACACAGGTTTTACAGCCAAATTATGAGGTAATGCTGTTTGCAAATTTTATGAATATTTTCATGTCTACCAAAGCCACATGAATTGTGAACAAAGTTTTTTTAAATATTTTTAAGGTGGACGTAAAAAAAGTATTCAACCTACCCCATTTAATAGGTATCATTGTTTAGAGCTCATTAAATAGATAGATAAAAGAAGGGGTGAGCTGCCATTAAAGAAACCCAGCCAAAGAAAGCCACGAAATTCAGTTTTTTCTACAAAATTTCGAACAGAATAAATCAGAGAACAACTATGCTCATTTTTAAGAGAGATAGCTTCAGGCCCTTTGTGTCAGCCATGCGCTTTTGAAAATCTGAAATCTTTATCGGATTGATATCATCTCAACGAGTGTTTCTCTGACATGCTAGTTAGCACTAGCATCGTAAGGTCCGTTTGACAACTTTAACATTTGCGTCAGGTTTGCGATTTAAATCATCGACATCTATGTACTATAGATTGCATGTTCACAGAACAAAATTTGTTCACAGCGCGGATTTGTGAACCTTTACTACCTATAGTTTGTTGAAGTCCGTGACAGGGGTTGTATCAAAGTAATATGGATGATTGATGCGACGCGCGTTTTGTTCTAAACAGCCAGTCTAGTGCCGTAAGGTACAGTCGGAGTAAAAAAAGGTTCGTCACCTTAAGATCTATTTTCCTTTGCTCAGTATGAGCGATAATCTGCTTTACCAATTGAGTATGACATACTGCATCAAACTGTCGACCTGCTAAGCATAATCTTGTTTAAAGGTGACCATAGCAACCCTACCAACTCACCTTGGCACTGACAAACACTGACAATTAAATAAAACATTACTTGATTCAAACTCTTTACGACGCTGTTTATTAAAAAGGTTTGGTACTGATATGAAACTAGATATATATGTCGGCGGCCGATCGTAAAATCCGCCAGATCACGAAATTCCTAGGCATATCGTGAAACGCCGCCATTTCATGATATGCCTAAACGTTGGCCAGGCATATCACGATGTGCCTGAGAAATAATACGGCAGATCGATTAGAGCAACGCATTCGTCGATATTCCTAGCTCTATACCGGGCACATCGTAAAATAGTTTCTTATTTGGCCACTGGTGGCGCTGCGTATGCAATGGCGGCCGTGACCAGCTGACCGCCCGTGTTTGTTTAGCGCGTGAAAAATGTCGGCGTCGCAACAAAATGATCTTTAAACCGAAAATAGTGATTATATTCAAAATAGAAGTGCAAAAGAAGCTTTTGAACATCAGCTTCGTTCTTTTTATGTGAATCAAACGGATTCTGTGCACAATGTGAAAAAAACCATGGACGTCTGCCCGTATTTTAGAGGTTAGAATTTTGTTGGTAAATAAAGTATTCACTAGTTGTTATTTATTTATATAGAAAAATTTAGGTACGACGAGCGAAGCGAGGAGTGGTTAGTATTAATTGTGATCACGACGCACGAGCCGAGCGAGCGAAGCGAGCGTGCCGCGGCAGCGGCCGGCGAAGTGCCAGAACCGATATGGCGGCGTTTCATGATATGCCTAGGAATTTCATGATCTGCCTAAACTGGCCAAATCATGAAATGGCGGCGCTTCATGATATGCCTAGGAATTTCATGATCTGCCTAAACGTCACTAGGCAAATCGCTAAACGGTGAGTTATGAACGATATGGCGGATGTCCTTAGCCAATTCATGAATTGGCGGCATTTCACGATATGCCTAGGAATTTCGTGATCTGGCGGATTTTACGATCGGCCGCCGACATATATATATGTTAGAGGTGTATACTATTTTGACCCCTTATTATCATGTCAATTAAGTATAATTGATATGCCCTTGTCTACTTAGTGCTTTGGTTTCAAAACGTACTAAGAGTCTATGACTGTATAAAGGAATCAATTGAATAACTGACGAAGGTTTTCCTACTCCTACTGTACATAGATGTTAAATGAGCCAATTGCAAACAAGACTAACGTCGAATGAACCTTTTGATACTAAATAAATAAAAAATAAATAAATATCACGGGACAATTCACACCAATTGACCTAGTCCCAAAGTAAGCTTAGCAAAGCTTGTGTTATGGGTACTAAGCAACGGCTAAATATAATTATATAGATATAGATACATACTTAAATACATATTAAACACCCAAGACCCGAGAACAAACATTCGTATTTTTCATACAAATATCTGCCCCGACACGGGAATCGAACCCGGGACCTCAAGCTTCGTAGTCAGGTTCTCTAACCACTAGGCCATCTGGTCGTCTAACGCCATCTAGCGATATTTCGCTCGTCAAAAAACCCTCATCCAATATCTGCAGCATTCCAGCAGCTATACGTTTGTGTGGCGTATAAATTTCAACGTGCGACCGCAAGTCGGCCTGTGACGTCACTACTCGCCGACTGAATTACAAGCGCCGTAAATTGTTCCAGGGTAATAATGTTCAGTGATAGTTGATAGCGATCCAGGGCTATAGCGGGCTTAAGTATTTCAGGGTGTTTCCCGTTTTGATTTCATGATTAGAGTACTGCAGGAACTAGGCTGTATACCGCTGGCAGGTGGTAAAACTGACCACCTGGCAGGTTAGATTAACCTAGTTTTGTATAAAAGGATAGGATTTTTATATTGTTTTTCTAGAATTTGACTGTAAAACCGATTGACAGCGGTATACATGCCGGGAGCGCAGATTGCTCCCGATAGCCTAAGCGGCTGGTGCCATTTTATGTAAATCTATTTATAAGTACTACCAGGTTCTAAAATAAAACATAATTAATTAATGATTGAAGAAGTTATTTATTTCTTAACAGTTTAAAGTCACGCGCGTTGATCCCCAGTACCTAAGCTCTCACCAAGTTACAGTCCCCACAAGTGGTGGAGTTAGGCGCGGTCGGTGTACTTTTTATGTTTTAGCTATCGCTTCAGAGGACGACGGAGAACCGCAGGGATAACAGCGGTATACAGCCTAGTTCCTATAGTACGGTATTTGACTATTTTTTTATATGTTTAATAAATTAAAGTTTATTGTCCCATGATTATGTAATTGTACCAGGTGAAAGAGAGGCTGCCGTTGTGAGTTTTTTTATTGTTCAATTCTTCGAACATGTGACTCTACGTGGGCAGCACTCCTAGAGTGACTTGTGGTGCAGGGAAGGGTCAATGGCAACGTTCTCACTCTGGCAAAAGTGTAGCGACTTGAAGTTATTGTTCCTGAGTAATAATGTTCAGTAATGTTTGATTCCAGGATTCTACGTAAATTTCCAATCCGTACTGGGCCCGCGTGAGAAAAACGGCCCAATCTCTCTCATCGAGAAGGCCTGTGCTCAGCTAAGGGACGTATATAGGCTGAACTGATGATGATGATGTGACAGGTAAGAGTATCTGTGTCTTATGTTAACAGGAACTCAATAGAAATTGTAAGACAGACTCAGTGAAAGGTT
Organism: Choristoneura fumiferana; assembly: GCF_025370935.1. NCBI lineage: Eukaryota > Metazoa > Arthropoda > Insecta > Lepidoptera > Tortricidae > Choristoneura > Choristoneura fumiferana. Next base: position 17,202,627 of record NC_133485.1, read on the forward strand.
ACGGCTGCTAATCACTGTCCCAATAGATGTCATTTATAATTTTACTAGCTTTCGCCCGCGGCTTCGCCCGCTTGGAATTCGGTTATCGCGCGCTGTTCCCTCGGGAAAAGCAGCCTATGATACTCTCTGGCCCATAAACTATCTCTATACCAAAAATCACAAGACGGACAAACATACAAACACACACTTTCGCATTTATAATACTAATAATCATAAATGCGAAAGTTTGTAAGTCTGTTTGTTACTTCATCACATCCAAACCACTACACTGATTTTAGACCCCGGAGAAGGACATAGTTTTTATCCCGGAAAATTGCATAGCTCACGCAGAGAGCGATAAAAAAATTCGGCGCGGACGGAGTCGCGGGTATCGCCTAGTATAATAAATGCGAAAATTTGTAAGTCTGTTTGTTTGTTTGTTACTTCATCACGTGAACCTATTTAGACGAATTTCAGTGCACAAATAGTTTGAGTCCCAGAAAGTTGCATAGTTCCCGCGGGATAGTGAAAACCGAATTCTACGCGGAGTCGCTGGTAACGGATAGTTAGCAATTAAGGTGATAGCAGGATGTCATTCATTAGGCATTAGTGTATCTAGCACTCGGAGTTACAGGATAGGAGAGTAATAAGGACATTGACGGGTCCACGGAAAGGACATGATTAGACAACTTTTTTTTTTTAAATTGAGATTTTAATCTCAAAAATGTAGAGCTCACAAAGTACTATGACTTACCACTGAATTAAATAGTCTGAAAACCATCCACCACCATCTCTGTAGTAAACTTAGAATTCTTCTTGGTAAATTTTATCATTTAAGTTTCAGAACAACACAAAACATTCTCAAACAACTTTACTTTTCCTTAGTAGACTCAATATTGAGCTATGCTCTCGATTCCTATGGCCTAACATTTAAATCCTACATCGATAAACTAGAGGCATTGCAATTACGATTTTTAAAATTACTTGTAAACAATAAAACTAAGCAGAGCTGTAATGGCGATTATTACAAATTATTCAAAATCCTTAAAATACTTCCTATACGACTAAAACTAAATACCTAGTAGCCATAAATAATCATAGCAATCTGGAGCATAGTTTAGTATTGATCAACCATAGTCATAATACTAGGTCGGTGTCCTCAGGTAAATATGAAGTGCCCCGAGTGACCAACTACTTCGGTGATAGAACATTAAACAAAAGACTACCGTATTTGTTTAACAGCTTACCTGATAACATCCGCCTAGAAACTGATAAAAATAAATTTAAAAAGATCCTTAAAAAGTATCTAGTAGAAACTCTTCCATAAGACATAGTTGTAACAATAATTATAATAGTTTATGTAAGAATAAATTATACATTACATTATCTTATATTTTATAGAGACTGTATACATCATCATCATCATCATCCAGCCTATATATGTCCCACTGCTGGGCACAGGCCTCCTCTCAGAACATGAGGGGCTTGGGCCATAGTTCCCACGCGGGCCAGTGCGGATTAGGAACTTCACACGCACCATTGAATTGCTTGCAGTTTTGTGTAGGTTTCCTCACGATGTTTTCCCTTCACCGCATAGCTCGTGGAAAATTCAAATTAATTCCGCACATGAATTTCGAAAAGCTCAGAGGTGCGAGCCGGGGTTTGAACCCACGACCCTCTGCTTGAGAGGCGATAGGTCAAACCACTGGGCCACCACGGCTATATATATATATAAAATCTAAGATTGCTTTTTTGGAATCTTTTTGTATTTTTTATTTCAATTCCAAATTTTTTGTTACGGTTAGTTCCGATGGAGCGCCGAAAAGTTTCTCGATGCGGGCTACGGCATAGATGTCACTAGTGTCGCTGCTTAAGTGGCTAAATAAGAAACAACACAAGCTGAGATATGAGATGCATAGGAGAAATTCGTGTCTGTATCGTTGTCCAGCGGTGGTGTAGCGGTATAGCACACCGGCACGGAATGCCGAGGACCTGGGTTCGTTCCCAGCGCTGGTCTTATTTTTCTGGTTTTCTGTGCATCTATATTTCAGTTTGTATTTTCGATATAATAAAAATCTATTTTTTATCTCTTAAATAAATGGTAACCATAGTAATCGTTCGTGATGACTAACTTTCAAACCCGCTATAACTCAAAAAGTTGCTTAGGTGACTAGACACGGTTCTTTCCGTGGATCCTTCATTGTATCTTGCGAGATTGTAAATAAAACACAGTGTAACTTGTTTTATATCTTTCAAAGATTTTAAGAAACCTTCAAGCAAAATACCCTTCACCTTTGCGTTTTAACCCAACTTTGTAATTGAATTTAGATTAACTCCCTTGATCTAGGAAGCGCTTAGGGCGTCTTTTACGTTAAGGTGTCAGGCGCAACTTCGAAAATTAGGGTCATAGTAAGTTTTAACAAGGTTCTGAAGGTACTGATACTTGTAACAAAACATTGAGAATTCATCGATTTTTAATTTGTTGAACTGAACAACAAACGCGGGATCGCGGTGGATGCGGAAAGCATAAGAGCAGTATGAATGGAGAGCCTTGGGGGCCTATGTCCAGCAGTGGACGTCTTTCGGCTGACATGATGATGAAAAATGCTATATGGCCTGCCCATTGCCACTTCAACGAGCTAATTTGCATGGCTATGTCGGTGACCTTTGTTCTTCTACGTAAGTATCTGAAATTTTGAGATTTACCACGAGCTTTACGGTGAAGGAAAACATCGTAAGGTAACCGTATTCTCTAATGTACCTGTTTGTATATGTTGGTGATAAAAATCCTAAAAATAACATTTTCTCGCGACTTCTTCCCCATCCACCACAAAATCAAATAAGGTTCACTAAACCCTAAACTAGTCTCAAAACTTTGACAAGTAAGCCCTCCAGGGTTTGCACCCGCGACCCCAACTCCCAAACACAAATACGTGATAATTTTAAACTAATTTCAGTTGACATAGAACCCTTTGATTTACGTATTCAGCGTAATTAAATTTCAAGAGTCGGAGACGATAGTTCGTAGCGATTACGGCTTGTATAGCAACCGGATAGCTAGGTCCTTTAAGGCAAAAAGTGCGAGGCGAAAGCAGTCGCATTAGAAATGCATGATAATATGGAATGCCTGCTAGCCCTGTGATCAGCGCCATACGACGTCTACTGACATAAAGTTCCCTCATAGACCTCCATTAACTTCTATTGGCATCCACCATGGACCCGCGGCTTTAACCAGGTCTTCTGTCCATCCCGTTGGTTGGGCATTTGTTTCGTGGAGTGTAATCAATTGTATGTATAATATCTGTGATAATATGTAACCTAAATTACAGCGGATCAGGTACCCAACTAGGTACTACAAAGTCGGGCTCGAAGTTTTTCTTACATTTTCGACGACCGGATGGTCAAGTGGTTAGAGAACCTGATTACTCAGCTTGAGGTCCCAGGTTCGATTCCCGGCCGGGGCAGATATTTGTATGAATAATACGAATGTTTGTTCTCGGGTCTTGGATGTTTAATATGTATTTATTTATAAAAGTAAGTTTATCCGTTGCCAAGTATCCATAGTACAAACTTTGCTTAGTTTGGGACTAGGTCAATTGGTGTCAAGTGTCCCGTGATATTTATTTATGTATTTTTTTTTCGGTCGTATTCTATAATTTGTTGCGAGTATATACATAGTTATCCTTATTCTTAGTTTTCTTCGAGAACTAGAAAGTCATTGATATTCACTTCTATCCTTCCCTATAACATAGCATAAAAATAGCGATCCAAATGTATATTTACGTACAAATTCTCGTTAATATAATAGTATTCCACCAATAGACTAGCTTAATTAAAATTACTGTACTTAAGTTTATATCTGTAATCTTAAATTATTGTAATCTTCATTAAATATTGTTGAAGCTGCAAACAGAATCTTAATTGACCTTTACGCCCTCCCCGTCTGACACTATGAACTTATGCATCCTCAGTGTCATCAACGTGTCAATGACTCTCTGCCATTGGCTTGCAGAAGATCAGTTCCAGGGTTGCCTACTGCTACTGGTAGTTTGCGCTGGCAGCACACCACCGCCCATATCAGAGTAGCCAGCACTAGCACTCTTCTTCTTCTTAGTCGTACACTCCTGACGGAGTGATCGTGGTCATGGATTGCCTTGTACATTGATTGCGGCTTTTGCGAGACTTCTCTATCTCTCTATTTGTGGCACTGCGCGTACAAGGGCACGTACAGTCAAGGGCAAAGATATCGACAAGGCCAAAGTTGCAAAAATATGTATACACGGTCTTAATGTTAAATGCATAAAGTCGTGTATACATATTTTTGTAACTTTGCCCTTGACTGTAAACTTAGTAAGAGAACACTTTGTGGAAGATTTTATTGGAGTCTGTCCATCTTTTAGGTGATCGCCGATCACTGATCCGCCGCGAGAACGTCGCCCCTTTACTTACTCTTCTATGTACCACCAATCGCTCTAAAGAGCTTTCGTTGCGAATGATATTGTCGCTCGGCAGGCAAAGTACTGAAGCGACACTTCTTCAAATTTATTATAAAGTTATTTTACAAAGAAAACATAACTTTTTAACCAGACAACCAATTTTTAAATTTCCAGGAATGTACGACTGTTTCTTCGTGTAAGTGGCGGTGATGGAGATGAATTAAGAAAGCTTGTTGATTTGTTCGGGGATTTAATATAACTGAATTCACCGGTACATGAAATTCTACTTATATCTACATATGTCCAAACATGGAGTATTCGCACTTACACAATTGACGAGTCTTTGCTTGATGGGAAGCTCTTTCAAGATGGAAAAGTTAGTGCGGTGAACAGTCCTTTTATTCTCAGCAAGCGCATCCAGTACCACATCTCAAGCATTAGCAATCGCTACCCCCAATTCACTTCACAGCTCTGCCAAGTTAACTGTGGCACAATTGTTGACTCCAATTGTTCCTCCTGGTGCTTGACCATCCATTCCACTTCACCATACACATTGCAGCGAGCATAAATGGCTCAGCAACTGAGTTAAAATAATTTATTGAATCAGGCGTTACTTTGCGGAGGTCCATATCAATGAACTAAAATAATTTCCTTGCTCACCCGCGACCTTACGATAGCTAAGCTTATGCAAAATATGCGTGTTTCATGCAGTTCCTCCACCTCCACACTGTAAGAACACACACAAATCACACAAACCAGTAGTTGTTAGTCTAACAACTGGTAGCATGGTGTACGGTTGTGTCACTCTGAAGGTGAGCTCTGGTTGAGTTCGAAACGCGTCAGTGTAGTGTGGTGTGGTGATAGATGAGTTTGTGTTATTTGTGTGTTTTCTTACAGTGTGGAGGTGGAGAAACTGCATGAACACGCATATTTTGCATAAGCTTAGCTATCGTAAGGTCGCGGGTGAGCAAGGAAATTCTTTTAGTTCATTGAGTTAAATAGTCAAATCACAACCCATGAATAAATAAAATTAAATAAATATAATGGGACACTTGACATCAATTGAACTAGTCCTAGTCCAACTAAGCAAAGCTTGTATTATGGATACTAGGCAACGGATAAACATACTTTATAGATAAATACATACTTAGGGTGACGGCACCAATCATGGACATGTTAAGCACAGTAGTATCCAGTAATGGACAACAAGAATTCAATGCCTTATAGCTCACCATTCATGAACTTTACCAGTAATGATCATGCAGATAACTGCACATAAGTGTTATTAGTTTTAGAAAAAGTAGCGTCCGTGTTCTGATCCATGACTGGTGCCTTCACCATATTAAACATCTTTTTTTTTTATTCGACTGGATGGCAAACGAGCTAGTGGTCTCCTGATGGTAAGATATCACCACCGCCCATAAACATCTGCAACACCAGGGGTATCGCAAATGCATTGCCAACCTAGAGGCCTAAGATGGGATACCTCAAGTGCCAGTTCACCGGCTGTCTTAGTCTCCACGCCGAAACACAACAGTGCAAGCACTGCTGCTTCATGGCAGGATTTACGAGCAAGATGGTGGTAGCAATCCGGGCGGACCTTGCACAAGGTCCTACCACCTGCAATATCATACATATTAAACATGCAAGACCCGAGAACAAACATTCGTATTCTTCATACAGACATCTGCCCCGGCCGGGAATCGAACCCGGGACCTCAAGCTTCGTGATCAGGTTCTCTAACCCCTTGGCCATCCGGTCGTGAAATAGTTGTTATTATATAATTCCACTGCCAACTACCTTTGTAAATGCTCGAGGTAGGTGTACTACTAATTATAATACTTACTTGCCCAATCAGCATAGGTGTCCCTACAATATTTGAAGAGTATTCACGACTTCCCTAAAATCCACTCATCAACTCCTAAGGTCCCGATCAGGCACAACCAACATTCATTTACGAAATTATACTAAGAATGTGGTAGGCAGCGACATCTGTTATACATTTCAGAATACAAAACACACTGGGCTACTTCGTAACGTACTCGTTGTTCGGTGCATTGACACTAGTTAGTGTTTTAGTGCTACGGGCCGAGTAATCCAAAGTCAAAGTCAAAAGTCAAAAGTATTTATTTGCCAGAATACAGTACAGGAAGGGCTACATTGTATATTTTTATTTCAGTGTATTCAGCCTACATGCAGGCGTGCAAATATTCTGTTGAGAGGCGTATAATTATTTTATTACAATTACAAATTTTCTATGTCAAATATCAAATTAAAATAGATCAAAAATCATAAAAATAATCAAAATAAATAAATTCATAAGTTCAATAATAATTTTCAAATAATACAAAACAATACCAAAATTCCAATCAAATATTGGGAGTCCATGCAAAATGTTTTTTTCGTCAGTTTACGGATGGTGATAAAAAAATATTACTAAGTGAAGCAGTTTGAAAAAATTTATATAGTGTTTGAGAAACTTATAATATAACGTTATTTACATAACGTTGAGTAAGATTTTTCAAACGTTCCCGATTCGGTACTCCCTGAATTGACGTTCATATTGCGAATACCAAATAAGTGAAGAATGTTTGTACTTATGAGAGTCTTTATGTCTAAGCACAAGGATTAATTTATTATTACCTGTCGGAACGATTAAATATTCAATTTGTTATTCATTACATTTTTTAATTATTTTTTTAGACAATTTGAAAGAAACCCCTACAGCATAATGCATGTAGTTCCTTAACGGGAACAGGATTAAAAAAACCTTTTTTTAATAAAGTTGTTACTCTATAAATATATTATTTTTTATTTATTTTTTCCTGGAAAAAAAGCCATACATTGTAGGGTTGACGGAGTTCTGAGGTGATTAATTTAAAAATAATCAAAATCAAAACATTTTACGAGTACATGTGACTTATAATATAAATTACCAGCACTTATGGAAAGACCATCATTGCCAAGCGATTTGCGTAAAAAAAAACAAGTAAATAACCTCCTTTTCAGCCATCGGCATTTGCTGAGTGGCATCCATTTTGGTGCTTTGTTAACTATACTGTTATTTTAAGATTAAGATTTCATGTAAGTACAAACTTTTTTCACACCAAATAAATCAATTCTATTCTATTCTATTTTGAAGTCGGTTAAAAATATGGGAATTGAGTACAATACGCTCCTTAACCTCGAACTGCGTTTGTTTAGACCAGAAATTGACGCGCGATGAAGAACAAATTGAATTTCGGCACAAAGGGCGGGTCCATTCGTTGTCCAAATGAAAGAGCGCACGCACAATACGGAAAGTCCAATCGTAGAGCACAGTTTTAAAGGTAGAACCATCAGTTATTTTACCACCACTTCATATCGTAATCACAGTGTAAGAAAATGTCCATCATTACGGCTGTACGACATTGACATACAACCGTATACTTCACATGTACAACGCATTTATAATGAATTGGCCATTCCTGTATCGAAACAATGATTAAATTATATTCACGAAAAATTGCGACACTCTTCGCAGCCAGTACCATCGTGCACTGAACGTCGGAGTGCACGGGGCGCCCGCGGGGCCACGCCCCTCTGCCCCGCACCGCACCTCATCGTTGCTGTCTAGACGGCCGAGTTTAGTGACTTTAAGTTCTTAGACTTTGTCGTAATGGAGGCATATAAATAAGCGTTTAAGAGATCCATATCGGCTCACATAAGTAATTGTTAAAAGTTATACACGTAATAACTCTGTTTTCCCTGAATCCATTAATTGTTCAGAATTGTTATATAACCTAACCAACAAAAAGTTGGAAAACCTCAGACATTGTCACTTCAAAATTCAATATCTCAAAAACGGCTGAACCGATTTTGATAAAACATGTCCAAGAACTATCGCAGTAAACCTGTTTTCAAATAATAAAAACCGCATTAAAATCGGTCCACCCATTTACCTAAGAGCTACGGTGCCACAGACAGACAGGCACACATTGCGGTCAAACTTATAACACCCCTCTTTTTGCGTCGGGGGTTAAAAACAAACCTAACCTAACTAATGAATGATCATTTAAATAATTCTGAAAGCTTACTCCGATTATGCTTATACATATGATTATGATTGGCAGGCCTCCAACCAGGTGAACTGATGACATCGTGAGAGTAGCGGGAAACTGGTGGATGCAAGTGGCGAGTTGTCGTTCATTGTGGCGTTCTAAGGGGGAGGCCTTTGTCCAGCAGTAGACGTCTTCCGGCTGATGATGATGACGACTCCGATTATTGGGAGTCCATAAACATTTTTCATTAAATTCTATATTATAACCTTAAAGTTTTTGTAATTAACAATTATTATAATCTCGGCCTATTTATACGTCCCAAACAGGTCTCTTCTCAAAACGACTTAGGACTTGGGACTTAGGCCCCAGTTCCCACGCGGGGCCGTTCGGATTAGGAACTTGACATACACCATTAATTTACTACGCAGGTTTGTGCAAAAAATTTCGGATAGTTTTTTATGCAAGCCAATGTGGACTCTAGCCCTGGATAAAAAATACCATAGTAGCAAAAATACCATGCAATCAATTCATTTATTATTTAATCGTATGGCATAGAAGAAGGTCAAATCGTTTACACTATAATACTATATCTAAAGTCTTGACCCATTGGGCTGCGTTGTCTGAAAGGATGAGCAAGTCATGAGGGTCGCCGTTGTACTTTCTGATTGGACAGTGTTGGATAATGTGGTCCACCGTTTGGTGAGGTGCCCCACAATCACACGCCGGGGAGTCTCGCCATCCGCATCTATGCATGTATTCTGCACATCGCCCATGTCCAGTTCTGAGCCTGTTTAGTTGGCACCACACCAGTCTTGGTTCTGCGAATCCAACCGGTTTTTTTGTATGGGGGGATGAAGTTGCTCACGTCCGCAGGAATTGCCACCATAACCCTGCACGTATCCCCTGGGTGGCGCTAATCGAGCAACAAACTTTCGGCTGCTGTACCTGTTGTCTCCGGATGACCTCACGGCACGAGAACTACCGAATCGTTTACATGCTATCAATAATTATTACTTTCACTTATTCATTAACTAACTGTTGCCCACGACTCCGTCCGCGTATAATTCTTTACTACACACTATCCCGCGGGAACTATTCAATTTTCCAGGGTAAGAACTATCTATGTCCTTCCCCGGGACTCAAACTATCTGTACCTCAAATTGATTCAACTGTTTAGACGTGATAAGCTAGTAAACAAAAAACGAGCAAGTGGGTCGCCTGATGGTAAGAGATCACCACCGCCCATAAACATCTGCAACACCAACCTAAGATGAGTACCTCAAATGCCAGTAATTACACCGGCTGTCTTGCTCTCCACGACGAAACACAATAGTGCAAGCACTGCTACACGGCAGGATTAGCGAGCAAGATGGTGGTAGCAATCCGAGCGGACCTTGTACAAGGTCCTGCCACATACAAACTTTCGCATTCATAATATTAGCCGGATTTTAGAGTTTGGGAAGAGTAGGCAGATGCGTGAGTTTTATTGGAACTCTACCTAAAACTGAAGAAATGGAAATGATGGGCGTCGCACAATGTCTAATCTACATACAAAAGTTATTATATTATATTTTCTTGTGAAGTTCGTTTGCTTTTTTAAGTGCTGTTTTCTTAAAATTTGTTTTTTGGAATCTTTTTATATTTTTTATTTCAATTCGAAATTTTTTGTTACTTTTACGGTCATACCGTAAAACCCATATCGAAAATACAAAGTGAAATATAGATGCATAGAAAAACCAGAAAAATAAGACCAGCGCTGGGAATCGAAACCAGGTCCTCGGCATTCCATGCCACGTGCTTTACCAATACGCCACCACTGGACCATCTATATTTCAGTTTGTATTTTCGATGTGTTGTTTTCTTTTAAAGTAACCTCAATCGTTTATTTACATACTAATGTATGTTTTTAACCAAAAGCTGTAAAATACGTGTGTTTCGTAATGTTTTACAATTTCGCGATTTTTGCTCATAACTAATTATCTCAACTGAACGAACGGAACTGCATTTTTCCGGGATAAAATCACTTTCTGGCCCATAAAATATCTCTATGCTAAAAATCACGTCGATACGTCGCTCCGTTTCGACGTGAAAGACGGACAAACACATACAATTTCACATTAATAATATTAGTATAGATTCTCCTCGACGTTTAAACCACATTGTACTAGACGGTCACGAGTCGACTCTTTAACATTTTTTTTTTAATTAAACTGGCCGTTATTGACCCCTATCTACATATTATAGTATTGTTATTAATATTGTTGTTATTGTTAGTAGCAGTGTACTTGTATTCTGTATCACTGATTATCTCTGGTGTAGAATAAAGAGTCAATGCATTGTATTGTATTAATTACCTACATGTAACGGGGAGTGCTCCGAGGAGTTATTCGGGTTGATCCCTGCCGCATCCTTTCGCCACCGACCTACGCGACAACACTTCCATCCTCACCATTTAGACGGTTGGCGGTCCTCTACTGTGCGTTTTTCCAGAAGTTTCCTGCCTCGCACAGCAAAACTCTGGAATGAACTATCGCCTGCGGTATTCCCGGACCGATATGACCTTCAAGTTTTCAAGAAAAGAGCGTACTCCTACCTTAAAGGCCGGCAACGCACTTGTGACTCTTCTGGTGTTGCAGGTGTCCATGGGCGACGGTAATCGCTTACCATCAGGCGATCCGCCTGCTCGTTTGCCCCCTATACCATAAAAAAAATTGTTTTAAATATTTCGATCTTCAGCTATAGTGAAGAGTCTTGGAGAATCTAATCATAGGCTTTTATTCAATACTAGTGTTAACCCGTGGCTTCGCACACGTGAAACTAAATTTGCAATTTTAAAAATTCCCGTGGGAATTCCCGAAATGACTCTAAGCCCAGCGGTCGTCGTTTCGAGATTTTATCCCTATCCCGTGGGAATAACGGAATAAAAAGTAGCCTATGTTTTATTCCGATGTCCAGCTATCTATATACCAAATTTCATCCAACCAAGGTCCGTTTGTGTAGCTAGAAGAGTTCGGTCGGTGGAGAGATAAGGAAAAAAACTTTTATGGGATTATCACATATTATTATTAATAATTAAATCACATATTACTCGTATAATATCCCTGTATGTGTATTGATCACATATACTCTCTTCCAGTAACGTAAATCAGTTAAGTTGCCAACACTATTTGTTGAATTTTTACCCGACTACGACTACGAGGAGGGGTATGTTTTTAGTAATAGTAATAAATAACGGCCGAGTCTCAGAGTGTTACAAAAAAAACATAGCAAAGCAATGCCAGATCTAATAGCCATAGGACGTCCACTGTTGGACATAGGCCTCCCCCATAGACCTCCAGTTGCCTAGGTTGGAAGCGACCTGCCAGTGCCACCGTGAACCCGCGACTTTAACCATCTCGTTGGTGGACGTCCTACGCTGGGCTTGCCGATCCGCAGTCTCCACTCGAGAACCATTCGGCCCCAACGACCATCTGTTCTCCGTGCTAATGGCCTGCCCATTGCCACTTCAAAGAGCTAATTCGCTTGGCTGTCGGTAACCCTTGTTCTTCTACGTATCTTCTAATTTCTGATTCGATCCCGCAGAGAAACCCCAAGCATAGCTATCTCCACAGCAAGACAACGCTAGTTTTAAATAGTATTTCAACTTAAGACTCAATGTAAATCACAAGCCTAATAATCAACATCGTCAATCAGAGTCGGAACTGTTCGATCCAAACCAAATTAATCTCTATCTCGATAAATCCCGTTTGAATTTACATTCCTGCGCTGAACGAACTAAATCTTCGACAAAGAAATTAAATTTTACGCAGTTTCCACGGCGCGAGGCTGGGAGCTGGCAGGAAAGAAATGGCCTTAAAAGAAACCCTTAAAAACTTTCAATAAACACTGAAAACGAAATAAAAGATCTAGTACTATAAACTGTGTTAGTGGGTCAAATCATTAGGTGGGATCCATTCAAAATAGTGATTAGCTCAAAAAATCCAGTATTAGGTCCCTTATTATTGAAGGTCCCGCATTAATGAAGTAACAATAACTTAACAGAGCTCCCCGATGTTCCAGTTTTCTGCGTAAAGCTACAGGAGGTGCAGGCAAAGTGTAAAGAACTTACATTTTCTTACACTGTGGTGCAGGTTAGAATTCCGTTCGACGATCCGAAAATGTATTTCGCTTAAAAAAAAAAACTGGGTCACCTGGTGATAAGAGCATACTTACCAGCACTCCATATTCCCACGGAATTAGGATTCATTATGGTCTCAGAGTTTCATTCGAGTGGAGACCAAAAAGTACCACGTTAAACGGTAGGTATCTAACGGTGACACCAGGAAAACTTTGAAGTCTATCCGAGCGACTGCTAAATCTAGAAACATGAATCTATCCCCGGTTATTTTTGATACAACGCAAAGAAAACCACGATGTAATTTTTGAAAATTTCGATAGAAACAGCCAAAACTAATAATTCAAACGAGGGCGAGTCGGGGGCGAAATTTCAACAATTTAAACATGTCACTTTTGTTGCCAACTCCCAGTCTATCAGGGTAGCTCAGGCTAAGTTGGGGTAAGACAATCCCCGGTCGTCCATTAAAGCTATCGTTCCGCAGATCTCACGCGACGTTACGAGAATGTATTTCCAATTGGTTAGTGGAGGCGGGGCCTAATGTAGTGTGACCATGCTGGGTTGTTAAGACGTATGTATTAATGCGTTTTTAATTCTGAACAACTATTTTACCTTGCTGTTCTCGCCTGTATATGTTTCACTGCTGGGCACAACCTAGCAAAGTTAGAGGATGTGGGCAGTAGTTCAAGTAGTACCAATTAGGAACTTTACACACTATCGAATTACTTTTGTTTGATTCATTGAAGAAAGAAAGATGGAAGATAAATAGAAAGAAGAAGAAGAAAGAAAGAAAGAAAGAAAGAAGACATTTATTCACTTACACAGAAGACACACATATACAGCAAAATTAACACAAATAAAATAAAAAATTACAGAAAAACACATGAAAACATTTATTCACATTCACAAAGACACACTAATACAACAAAATTGGTGTTTTCCTTCCCCGTAAAACACCTGGTAATTTTAAATGTTAATTATTGGATACTTTTTAGTGTAGCTTGTTGCCATGGCGTCTTGAGTCACTTTTTTCACGAGCAAGTAGGTCTCCTGATGGTAAGAGATCACCACCGCCCATAAACAACCGCAACACCAGGGGTTTTGCAGATGCGTTGCCAACCTAGAGGCCTATGATGGGATACCTTAAGTGCCAGTAATTTCACTGGCTGTCTTACTCTCCACGCCGAAACACAACAGTGCAAGCACTGCTGATTTACGGCAGGATTAGCGAGCAAGATGGTGGTAGCTATCCGGGCGGATCTTGCACAAGGTCCTACTACCTGCAAACATGACTTACTTATTAAAATCATGACTCTATAGGGTACAAATTCACTAAGGGGCTGTTTCACCATCCATTGATTAGTGTTATCAGGCGGTTAGGTGTGATGCTGACTCTATTTGTTTTGTTGTTTGCGGAGACGGCATCACTAACCGTCAGTTAACAATAATCAATGGATGGTGAAACAGCTCCTAAAAAGTTGATTGCCCCAATTAATGCAATAAATCATTGCAGGATTATCCCACAGTCTCCAAACAAGTGGTCACAGTAAAAATCGGATACAGTCGTCGCAGGAACAATCTCATTAGCCGTGAATTTTGTGGACCCCTCATCCCCACCCCTGTAGATTTATGCCGGCGTGGGGGGTAAGGAACTCTAGAATGTCGAATGTGAAACGTTGTGGAAAGTACCTTGGATGACGTAGTACTGGAGAGGAACCGTTTGAATAGTTAAAGGTGTGAATATCTTGAGGCTGATGATTGTATGTATCCTCGAAATGCATAATAAGTAACCACTAGATTCTTGGAATATTCCGTAAAAAATACGAAATCCTTAGAAAAATATTACTTGATTTTTTCGTATTGGCTACGGAACCCTATTTCGGGCGTATGCGACACGATCTTCGCCGGTTTTTTTAAATTGACAAATAAAAAAGTACGTCCAATTTTTATTCGGTCGTGGGTTCAAACCCCGGCTCGCACCTCTGAGTTTTTCGAAATTCTTGTGCGGAATTACATTTGAAATTTACCACGAGCTTTACGGTGAGGGAAAACATTGCGAGGAAACCTGCACAAACCTGCGAAGCAATTCAATGGTATGTGTGAAGTTCCCAATCCGCACTGGGCCCGCGTGGGAACTACTGCCCAAGCCCTCTCATTCAGAGGGGAGGCCTGTGTCCTGCAGTGGGACGTATATAGGCTGGCATGATGATGATGATGAATTTTTATTCAGCATCAGCCCGCCCTAGCTGCCCGCGACTCCGTTCGCATAAAATTCGTTTATCGCTATCCCGTAGAAACTCTTAAATTTTCCAAAATAAAATTCTTCCATGACCTTCCTCGGTGCTCAAACTATCTGTGTACCGAATTTCATGTAAATCAGTTCAGCGGTTGAGACGTGATGAAGTAACAAACAAACAAACAGACTTACAAACTTTCTCATTTATAATATTAGTGGGATATCAACACATAAACATTGCAAGTTAAATAAAAGCCTTGAAAAATACTGCCATCATACGGAAAAAAGACACATGTGCCCGAGTACTGCCTTTTCGCAACGTAACGTTTGGCAACCTGTTTCATTTCGCAAACTCTAAAACTTTAAATATTATTTCAGGTATTATTTCAGGGCAATCGTGTAGAACCCTTTAGGTTAGGTTAGGTTAGTTTTATAAAAATCCTGAAATATTTACAGTTTCAGAAATATTAAACAGTTGCGAAATGAAATGTTGCGAAATGAAACAGGTTGCCAAACGTTATTCGCCGAAACATTAGTAAACCACATGTGCCATTTCTTTCCAATGGACGGTGTGTCTTTTTTCCGTCTGACGGCCACACAAACCATCACATTTGAGCAAAAAAACTCGTAATTCAATGTTTGCCGTGACCAAAAATAACAATACAATCCGTGGACTAATAAATCAAACAATTCCAATTATAAGGCGCTATCGTTGATTTCACAGGAAAACATCGGCTTTATTAAAGCGGTGCGAGCCGGAAGTCGCAGGCGGAATAAACAATTTAAACATTGGAGGGGCAGTGGAACATAGCTGTTGTAAGCGAAATGGTGGGTTCTGTAGGTACACAAATCTTACCGGGCACTGTCTTTTCGCAAACTTTTCATTTCGCATGCTCTAAAACTGTAAATATTCCAGGTCCACCGTCCAGCTCTAGTGCATAAAGTAAAATCTTCGTCTAAGACCAAGTTCAATAAGGCCACAAACAAAAAAGTGTCTATAATATTTATTGAATCATAGGCGTTACTTTGCGGAGGTCCATATCAATGAACTAAAATAATTTCCTTGCTCACCCGCTACCTTACGATAGCACTATCGTAACACTAGGTGCTATCGTAAGGTCGCGGGTGAGCAAGGAAATAATTTTAGTTTATTGTCTATAATATTATTTAATATTTTTTATTATTATGTAAATTAATATAAAAATCAATACAACTAAGAAATGATAATTATAAAGCAATGCATGAAAAATAAAAGTTAACTAATAAATGAACAATTGTTTCCACTGTTGCTATTTAATTTCATCTCAATCGAATTGAAAAGCAGAGTGTAATACTCGAGAATTAAGCCCATTTTCCCCTCGACGTGTCTCGTACCGAGCGGCTCGGGTGGCTATATAAACGCCGGGGGTAAAATGGCTCGTTTTATGCGCTTGTTGTACAATCTTCTATATTATATTAAAATAAAAAATATCACTAGTAAGTGATATGCACTAGTCTCACTTCAGCTACACTCACTAAACACAGAGTGGTCGAGCGAATACTTTCATAATATACGGACCCAATTCCACAATGTCAAGGCATTCAAAAACCAACTGTAACGCGATGTAATAGGATGTAAAATTGCAGAGCTGTCTGGGCTAGGGGGTGCACGTAGTCACTGGTCAGAGCAAGCTGACGAATGGATTGCTCACACGCTACTTTGTAGGGTGACCATGAGATGAAACGTATAAAAAACCCGACTGCCTTAAAAAACTTAATAACTTAACCAAGGAGCTATCGGGCGCGGGTAATTTGCGCGGGCGCACGCCTGTAGGCGCGAGTGCAAGTACAATCTATTGCACGTGACGCGCGCTGTTAGCGCTGCGGGGCTACTACGAAAATCGAAATCGAAGTTTGTATCTTACTATCCCTTTCACTCTCGAATAATATAATATAAGCGTCAGCGTAGCCGTGGTGGCCTAGTGGTTTGACCTATCGCCTCTCAAGCAGAGGGTCGTGGGTTCAAACCCCGGCTCGCACCTCTGAGTTTTTCGAAATTCATGTGCGGAATTACATTTGAAATTTACCACGAGCTTTGCGGTGAGGGAAAACATCGTGAGGAAACCTGCACAAACCTGCGAAGCAATTCAATGGTGCGTGTGAAGTTCCCAATCCGCACTGGCCCGCGTGGGAACTATGGCCCAAGCCCTCTTTGTTCTGAGAGGAGGCCTGTGCCCAGCAGTGGGACGTATATAGGATGGGATGATGAAGCGACGATCGACTCTAAATCAAATCAGGCAATGTTGGGGCCAGAGGGCAAAGTCGAAGTAGTTTACGGTATCTTTATTTTTGAAAAACTACACTTTAATTCTAATAATTTCAAAAGGTGCCCGCCCGCTCCTTGCAAACCGCGTCAGCTAGCGTAAAGTTGAGTAAATCCCGAAATTGTTATTTCCAAGATCAATATCTCGAAAACTGATGCTCTTGAACTCTTGATACGACACGACGCTGACTATCTCCCTTATCTGATCGATGGCTGCACCTAGTTCGACCTCTTCCTCTCTTCCCCTCGATCTTTTTCCAGAATAGTTTAGAAGAAGCCATCATGTCGTATCAAATGCCCGATCATTTTTCCGCGTCCGGCATCTATAGTATTCAAGATTGTTCTCCGTTCTTTTGCCATTCTCAAAACTTCCTCATCGGTCTTCCTTTCCATCCAACTTATGCCTTTCATTCTCCTCCAGCACCACACATTTCAATCTTACCCTATCCTTCTGCGTCAGTTTCCACGTTTCGTTTCGTTTAGTGCTGGCTTAAGCTATAAT